>NW_027066516.1:7438-25683 GCF_032884065.1 Artemia franciscana
AGAGCCTTTAATCACATTCTTTACCATTTGCAATCATAAAATAGTCTAATATCTTCATTTTTTCAACATACGTAGCTATTACCCTCGAAAACTAAAACTTTTGACATAGGAAAAGAGCCTTTAATCACATTCTTAACCATTTGCAATCATAAAATAGTCTAATATCTTCATTTTTTCAACATACCTAGCTATTACCCTCGAAAACTAAAACTTTTGACATAGGAAAAGAGCCTTTAATCACATTCTTTACCATGTGCAATCATAAAATAGTCTAATATCTTCATTTTTCCAACATACGTAGCTATTACCCTCGAAAACGAAAACTTTTGAAATAGGAAAAGAGCCTTTAATCACATTCTTTACCATTTGCAATCATAAAATAGTCTAATATCTTCATTTTTTCAACATACGTAGCTATTACCCTCGAAAACTAAAACTTTTGAAATAGGAAAAGAGCCTTTAATCACATTCTTTACCATTTGCAATCATAAAATAGTCTAATATCTTCATTTTTTCATCATACGTAGCTATTACCCTCGAAAACTAAAACTTTTGACATAGGAAAAGAGCCTTTAATCACATTCTTTACCATTTGCAATCATAAAATAGTCTAATATCTTCATTTTTCCAACATACGTAGCTATTACCCTCGAAAACTAAAACTTTTGACATAGGAAAAGAGCCTTTAATCACATTCTTTACCATTTGCAATCATAAAATAGTCTAATATCTTCATTTTTTCAACATACGTAGCTATTACCCTCGAAAACTAAAACTTTTGCCATAGGAAAAGAGCCTTTAAGCACATTCTTTACCATTTGCAATCATAAAATAGTCTAATATCTTCATTTTTTCAACATCTATAGCTATTACCCTCGAAAACTAAGACTTTTGCCATAGAAAAAGAGCCTTTAATCACATTCTTTACCATGTGCAATCATAAAATAGTCTAATATCTTCATTTTTTCAACATAATTAGCTATTACCCTCGAAAACTAAAACTTTTGACATAGGAAAAGAGCCTTTAATCACATTCATTACCATGTGCAATCATAAAATAGTCTAATATCTTCATTTTTCCAACATACGTAGCTATAACCCTCGAAAACGAAAACTTTTGAAATAGGAAAAGAGCCTTTAATCACATTCTTTACCATTTGCAATCATAAAATAGTCTAATATCTTCATTTTTTCAACATACGTAGCTATTACCCTCGAAAACTAAAACTTTTGAAATAGGAAAAGAGCCTTTAATCACATTCTTTACCATTTGCAATCATAAAATAGTCTAATATCTTCATTTTTTCATCATACGTAGCTATTATTATCGAAAACTAAAACTTTTGACATAGGAAAAGAGCCTTTAATCACATTCTTTACCATGTGCAATCATAAAATAGTCTAATATCTTCATTTTTCCAACATACGTAGCTATTACCCTCGAAAACTAAAACTTTTGCCATAGGAAAAGAGCCTTTAAGCACATTCTTTACCATGTGCAATCATAAAATAGTCTAATATCTTCATTTTTTCAACATACGTTGCTATTACCCTCGAAAACTAAAACTTTTGACATAGGAAAAGAGCCTTTAATCACATTCTTTACCATTTGCAATCATAAAATAGTCTAATATCTTCATTTTTCCAACATACGTAGCTATTACCCTCGAAAACTAAAACTTTTGACATAGGAAAAGAGCCTTTAATCACATTCGTTACCATTTGCAATTATAAAATAGTCTAATATCTTCATTTTTTCAACATACGTAGCTATTACCCTCGAAAACTAAAACTTTTGAAATAGGAAAAGAGCCTTTAATCACATTCTTTACCATTTGCAATCATAAAATAGTCTAATATCTTCATTTTTTCAACATACGTAGCTATTACCCTTGAAAACTAAAACTTTTGACATAGGAAAAGAGCCTTTAATCACATTCTTTACCATGTGCAATCATAAAATAGTCTAATACCTTCATTTTTCCAACATACGTAGCTATTACCCTCGAAAACTAAAACTTTTGACATAGGAAAAGAGCCTTTAATCACATTCGTTACCATTTGCAATTATAAAATAGTCTAATATCTTCATTTTTTCAACATACGTAGCTATTACCCTCGAAAACTAAAACTTTTGAAATAGGAAAAGAGCCTTTAATCACATTCTTTACCATTTGCAATCATAAAATAGTCTAATATCTTCATTTTTTCATCATACGTAGCTATTACCCTCGAAAACTAAAACTTTTGACATAGGAAAAGAGCCTTTAATCACATTCTTTACCATTTGCAATCATAAAATAGTCTAATATCTTCATTTTTTCATCATACGTAGCTATTATTATCGAAAACTAAAACTTTTGACATAGGAAAAGAGCCTTTAATCACATTCTTTACCATGTGCAATCATAAAATAGTCTAATATCTTCATTTTTCCAACATACGTAGCTATTACCCTCGAAAACTAAAACTTTTGCCATAGGAAAAGAGCCTTTAAGCACATTCTTTACCATGTGCAATCATAAAATAGTCTAATATCTTCATTTTTTCAACATACGTTGCTATTACCCTCGAAAACTAAAACTTTTGACATAGGAAAAGAGCCTTTAATCACATTCTTTACCATTTGCAATCATAAAATAGTCTAATATCTTCATTTTTCCAACATACGTAGCTATTACCCTCGAAAACTAAAACTTTTGACATAGGAAAAGAGCCTTTAATCACATTCTTTACCATTTGCAATCATAAAATAGTCTAATATCTTCATTTTTTCAACATACGTAGCTATTACCCTCGAAAACTAAAACTTTTGCCATAGGAAAAGAGCCTTTAAGCACATTCTTTACCATTTGCAATCATAAAATAGTCTAATATCTTCATTTTTTCAACATCTATAGCTATTACCCTCGAAAACTAAGACTTTTGCCATAGAAAAAGAGCCTTTAATCACATTCTTTACCATGTGCAATCATAAAATAGTCTAATATCTTCATTTTTTCAACATAATTAGCTATTACCCTCGAAAACTAAAACTTTTGACATAGGAAAAGAGCCTTTAATCACATTCTTTACCATGTGCAATCATAAAATAGTCTAATATCTTCATTTTTCCAACTTACGTAGCTATTACCCTCGAAAACGAAAATTTTGAAATAGGAAAAGAGCCTTTAATCACATTCTTTACCATTTGCAATCATAAAATAGTCTAATATCTTCATTTTTTCAACATACGTAGCTATTACCCTTGAAAACTAAAACTTTTGACATAGGAAAAGAGCCTTTAATCACATTCTTTACCATGCGCAATCATAAAATAGTCTAATATCTTCATTTTTCCAACATACGTAGCTATTACCCTCGAAAACGAAAACTTTTGAAATAGGAAAAGAGCCTTTAATCACATTCTTTACCATTTGCAATCATAAAATAGTCTAATATCTTCATTTTTTCAACATACGTAGCTATTACCCTCGAAAACTAAAACTTTTGAAATAGGAAAAGAGCCTTTAAGCACTTTCTTTACCATGTGCAATCAAAAAATAGTCTAATATCTTCATTTTTCCAACATACGTAGCTATTACCCTCGAAAACTAAAACTTTTGACATAGGAAAAGAGCGTTTAATCACATTCGTTACCATTTGCAATTATAAAATAGTCTAATATCTTCATTTTTTCAACATACGTAGCTATTACCCTCGAAAACTAACACTTTTGAAATAGGAAAAGAGCCTTTAATCACATTCTTTACCATTTGCAATCATAAAATAGTCTAATATCTTCATTTTTTCAACATACGTAGCTATTACCCTCGAAAACTAAAACTTTTGACATAGGAAAAGAGCCTTTAATCACATTCTTTACCATGTGCAATCATAAAATAGTCTAATATCTTCATTTTTCCAACATACGTAGCTATTACCCTCGAAAACTAAAACTTTTGAAATAGGAAAAGAGCCTTTAATCACATTCTTTACCATTTGCAATCATTAAATAGTCTAATATCTTCATTTTTTCAACATACGTAGCTATTACCCTCGAAAACTAAAACTTTTGACATAGGAAATGAGCCTTTAATCACATTCTTTACCATTTTCAATCATAAAATAGTCTAATATCTTCATTTTTTCAACATACGTAGCTATTACCCTCGAAAACTAAAACTTTTGCCATAGGAAAAGAGCCTTTAAGCACATTCTTTACCATTTGCAATCATAAAATAGTCTAATATCTTCATTTTTTCAACATCCGTAGCTATTACCCTCGAAAACTAAGACTTTTGCCATAGAAAAAGAGCCTTTAATCACATTCTTTACCATGTGCAATCATAAAATAGTCTAATATCTTCATTTTTTCAACATACGTAGCTATTACCCTCGAAAACTAAAACTTTTGACATAGGAAAAGAGCCTTTAATCACATTCTTTACCATTTGCAATCATAAAATAGTCTAATATCTTCATTTTTTCAACATACCTAGCTATTACCCTCGAAAACTAAAACTTTTGACATAGGAAAAGAGCCTTTAATCACATTCTTTACCATGTGCAATCAGAAAATAGTCTAATATCTTCATTTTTTCAACATACGTAGCTATTACCCTCGAAAACTAAAACTTTTGACATAGGAAAAGAGCCTTTAATCACATTCGTTACCATTTGCAATTATAATATAGTCTAATATCTTCATTTTTTCAACATACGTAGCTATTACCCTCGAAAACTAAAACTTCTGACATAGGAAAAGAGCCTTTAATCACATTCGTTACCATTTGCAATTATAAAATAGTCTAATATCTTCATTTTTTCAACATACGTAGATATTACCCTCGAAAACTAAAACTTTTGACATAGGAAAAGAGCCTTTAATCACATTCTTTACCATTTGCAATCATAAAATAGTCTAATATCTTCATTTTTTCAACATACGTAGCTATTACCCTCGAAAACTAAAACTTTTGACATAGGAAAAGAGCCTTTAATCACATTCTTAACCATTTGCAATCATAAAATAGTCTAATATCTTCATTTTTTCAACATACCTAGCTATTACCCTCGAAAACTAAAACTTTTGACATAGGAAAAGAGCCTTTAATCACATTCTTTACCATGTGCAATCATAAAATAGTCTAATATCTTCATTTTTCCAACATACGTAGCTATTACCCTCGAAAACGAAAACTTTTGAAATAGGAAAAGAGCCTTTAATCACATTCTTTACCATTTGCAATCATAAAATAGTCTAATATCTTCATTTTTTCAACATACGTAGCTATTACCCTCGAAAACTAAAACTTTTGAAATAGGAAAAGAGCCTTTAATCACATTCTTTACCATTTGCAATCATAAAATAGTCTAATATCTTCATTTTTTCATCATACGTAGCTATTACCCTCGAAAACTAAAACTTTTGACATAGGAAAAGAGCCTTTAATCACATTCTTTACCATTTGCAATCATAAAATAGTCTAATATCTTCATTTTTCCAACATACGTAGCTATTACCCTCGAAAACTAAAACTTTTGACATAGGAAAAGAGCCTTTAATCACATTCTTTACCATTTGCAATCATAAAATAGTCTAATATCTTCATTTTTTCAACATACGTAGCTATTACCCTCGAAAACTAAAACTTTTGCCATAGGAAAAGAGCCTTTAAGCACATTCTTTACCATTTGCAATCATAAAATAGTCTAATATCTTCATTTTTTCAACATCTATAGCTATTACCCTCGAAAACTAAGACTTTTGCCATAGAAAAAGAGCCTTTAATCACATTCTTTACCATGTGCAATCATAAAATAGTCTAATATCTTCATTTTTTCAACATAATTAGCTATTACCCTCGAAAACTAAAACTTTTGACATAGGAAAAGAGCCTTTAATCACATTCATTACCATGTGCAATCATAAAATAGTCTAATATCTTCATTTTTCCAACATACGTAGCTATAACCCTCGAAAACGAAAACTTTTGAAATAGGAAAAGAGCCTTTAATCACATTCTTTACCATTTGCAATCATAAAATAGTCTAATATCTTCATTTTTTCAACATACGTAGCTATTACCCTCGAAAACTAAAACTTTTGAAATAGGAAAAGAGCCTTTAATCACATTCTTTACCATTTGCAATCATAAAATAGTCTAATATCTTCATTTTTTCATCATACGTAGCTATTATTATCGAAAACTAAAACTTTTGACATAGGAAAAGAGCCTTTAATCACATTCTTTACCATGTGCAATCATAAAATAGTCTAATATCTTCATTTTTCCAACATACGTAGCTATTACCCTCGAAAACTAAAACTTTTGCCATAGGAAAAGAGCCTTTAAGCACATTCTTTACCATGTGCAATCATAAAATAGTCTAATATCTTCATTTTTTCAACATACATTGCTATTACCCTCGAAAACTAAAACTTTTGACATAGGAAAAGAGCCTTTAATCACATTCTTTACCATTTGCAATCATAAAATAGTCTAATATCTTCATTTTTCCAACATACGTAGCTATTACCCTCGAAAACTAAAACTTTTGACATAGGAAAAGAGCCTTTAATCACATTCGTTACCATTTGCAATTATAAAATAGTCTAATATCTTCATTTTTTCAACATACGTAGCTATTACCCTCGAAAACTAAAACTTTTGAAATAGGAAAAGAGCCTTTAATCACATTCTTTACCATTTGCAATCATAAAATAGTCTAATATCTTCATTTTTTCAACATACGTAGCTATTACCCTTGAAAACTAAAACTTTTGACATAGGAAAAGAGCCTTTAATCACATTCTTTACCATGTGCAATCATAAAATAGTCTAATACCTTCATTTTTCCAACATACGTAGCTTTTACCCTCGAAAACTAAAACTTTTGACATAGGAAAAGAGCCTTTAATCACATTCGTTACCATTTGCAATTATAAAATAGTCTAATATCTTCATTTTTTCAACATACGTAGCTATTACCCTCGAAAACTAAAACTTTTGAAATAGGAAAAGAGCCTTTAATCACATTCTTTACCATTTGCAATCATAAAATAGTCTAATATCTTCATTTTTTCATCATACGTAGCTATTACCCTCGAAAACTAAAACTTTTGACATAGGAAAAGAGCCTTTAATCACATTCTTTACCATGTGCAATCATAAAATAGTCTAATATCTTCATTTTTCCAACATACGTAGCTATTACCCTCGAAAACTAAAACTTTTGCCATAGGAAAAGAGCCTTTAAGCACATTCTTTACCATGTGCAATCATAAAATAGTCTAATATCTTAATTTTTTCAACATACGTAGATATTACCCTCGAAAACTAAAACTTTTGACATAGGAAAAGAGCCTTTAATCACATTCTTTACCATTTGCAATCATAAAATAGTCTAATATCTTCATTTTTTCAACATACGTAGATATTACCCTCGAAAACTAAAACTTTTGACATAGGAAAAGAGCTTTTAATCACATTCTTTACCATTTGCAATCATAAAATAGTCTAATATCCTCGAAAACGAAAACTTTTGAAATAGGAAAAGAGCCTTTAATCACATTCTTTACCATTTGCAATCATAAAATAGTCTAATATCTTCATTTTTTCAACATACGTAGCTATTACCCTCGAAAACTAAAACTTTTGAAATAGGAAAAGAGCCTTTAATCACATTCTTTACCATTTGCAATCATAAAATAGTCTAATATCTTCATTTTTTCATCATACGTAGCTATTATTATCGAAAACTAAAACTTTTGACATAGGAAAAGAGCCTTTAATCACATTCTTTACCATGTGCAATCATAAAATAGTCTAATATCTTCATTTTTCCAACATACGTAGCTATTACCCTCGAAAACTAAAACTTTTGCCATAGGAAAAGAGCCTTTAAGCACATTCTTTACCATGTGCAATCATAAAATAGTCTAATATCTTCATTTTTTCAACATACGTTGCTATTACCCTCGAAAACTAAAACTTTTGACATAGGAAAAGAGCCTTTAATCACATTCTTTACCATTTGCAATCATAAAATAGTCTAATATCTTCATTTTTCCAACATACGTAGCTATTACCCTCGAAAACTAAAACTTTTGACATAGGAAAAGAGCCTTTAATCACATTCGTTACCATTTGCAATTATAAAATAGTCTAATATCTTCATTTTTTCAACATACGTAGCTATTACCCTCGAAAACTAAAACTTTTGAAATAGGAAAAGAGCCTTTAATCACATTCTTTACCATTTGCAATCATAAAATAGTCTAATATCTTCATTTTTTCAACATACGTAGCTATTACCCTTGAAAACTAAAACTTTTGACATAGGAAAAGAGCCTTTAATCACATTCTTTACCATGTGCAATCATAAAATAGTCTAATACCTTCATTTTTCCAACATACGTAGCTATTACCCTCAAAAACTAAAACTTTTGACATAGGAAAAGAGCCTTTAATCACATTCGTTACCATTTGCAATTATAAAATAGTCTAATATCTTCATTTTTTCAACATACGTAGCTATTACCCTCGAAAACTAAAACTTTTGAAATAGGAAAAGAGCCTTTAATCACATTCTTTACCATTTGCAATCATAAAATAGTCTAATATCTTCATTTTTTCATCATACGTAGCTATTACCCTCGAAAACTAAAACGTTTGACATAGGAAAAGAGCCTTTAATCACATTCTTTACCATGTGCAATCATAAAATAGTCTAATATCTTCATTTTTCCAACATACGTAGCTATTACCCTCGAAAACTAAAACTTTTGCCATAGGAAAAGAGCCTTTAAGCACATTCTTTACCATGTGCAATCATAAAATAGTCTAATATCTTAATTTTTTCAACATACGTAGATATTACCCTCGAAAACTAAAACTTTTGACATAGGAAAAGAGCCTTTAATCACATTCTTTACCATTTGCAATCATAAAATAGTCTAATATCTTCATTTTTTCAACATACGTAGATATTACCCTCGAAAACTAAAACTTTTGACATAGGAAAAGAGCTTTTAATCACATTCTTTACCATTTGCAATCATAAAATAGTCTAATATCTTCATTTTTTCAACATACGTAGCTATTACACTCGAAAACTAAAACTTTTGCCATAGGAAAAGAGCCTTTAAGCACATTCTTTACCATTTGCAATCATAAAATAGTCTAATATCTTCATTTTTTCAACATCTGTAGCTATTACCCTCGAAAACTAAGACTTTTGCCATAGAAAAAGAGCCTTTAATCACATTCTTTACCATGTGCAATCATAAAATAGTCTAATATCTTCATTTTTTCAATATAAGTAGCTATTACCCTCGAAAACTAAAACTTTTGACATAGGAAAAGAGCCTTTAATCACATTCGTTACCATTTGCAATTATAAAATAGTCTAATATCTTCATTTTTTCAACATACGTAGCTATTACCCTCGAAAACTAAAACTTTTGAAATAGGAAAAGAGCCTTTAATCACATTCTTAACCATTTGCAATCATAAAATAGTCTAATATCTTCATTTTTTCATCATACGTAGCTATTACCCTCGAAAACTAAAACTTTTGACATAGGAAAAGAGCCTTTAATCACATTCTTTACCATGTGCAATCATAAAATAGTCTAATATCTTCATTTTTCAAACATACGTAGCTATTACCCTCGAAAACTAAAACTTTTGCCATAGGAAAAGAGCCTTTAAGCACATTCTTTACCATGTGCAATCATAAAATAGACTAATATCTTCATTTTTTCAACATACGTAGATATTACCCTCGAAAACTAAAACTTTTGACATAGGAAAAGAGCCTTTAATCACATTCTTTACCATTTGCAATCATAAAATAGTCTAATATCTTCATTTTTTCAACATACGTAGATATTACCCTCGAAAACTAAAACTTTTGACATAGGAAAAGAGCCTTTAATCACATTCTTTACCATTTGCAATCATAAAATAGTCTAATATCTTCATTTTTTCAACATACGTAGCTATTACCCTCAAAACTAAAACTTTTGCCATAGGAAAAGAGCATTTGCAATCATAAAATAGTCTAATATCTTCATTTTTTCAACATACGTAGCTATTACCCTCGAAAACTAAAACTTTTGAAATAGGAAAAGAGCCTTTAAGCACTTTCTTTACCATGTGCAATCATAAAATAGTCTGATATCTTCATTTTTCCAACATACGTAGCTATTACCCTCGAAAACTAAAACTTTTGACATAGGGAAAGAGCCTTTAATCACATTCGTTACCATTTGCAATTATAAAATAGTCTAATATCTTCATTTTTTCAACATACGTAGCTATTACCCTCGAAAACTAAAACTTTTGAAATAGGAAAAGAGCCTTTAATCACATTCTTTACCATTTGCAATCATAAAATAGTCTAATATCTTCATTTTATCAACATACGTAGCTATTACCCTCGAAAACTAAAACTTTTGACATAGGAAAAGAGCCTTTAATCACATTCTTTACCATGTGCAATCATAAAATAGTCTAATATCTTCATTTTTCCAACATACGTAGCTATTACCCTCGAAAACTAAAACTTTTGACATAGGAAAAGAGCCTTTAATCACATTCGTTACCATTTGCAATTATAAAATAGTCTAATATCTTCATTTTTTCAACATACGTAGCTATTACCCTCGAAAACTAAAACTTTTGAAATAGGAAAAGAGCCTTTAATCACATTCTTTACCATTTGCAATCATAAAATAGTCTAATATCTTCATTTTTTCATCATACGTAGCTATTACCCTCGAAAACTAAAACTTTTGACATAGGAAAAGAGCCTTTAATCACATTCTTTACCATGTGCAATCATAAAATAGTCTAATATCTTCATTTTTCCAACATACGTAGCTATTACCCTCGAAAACTAAAACTTTTGCCATAGGAAAAGAGCCTTTAAGCACATTCTTTACCATGTGCAATCATAAAATAGTCTAATATCTTCATTTTTCCAACATACGTAGCTATTACCCTCGAAAACTAAAACTTTTGAAATAGGAAAAGAGCCTTTAATCACATTCTTTACCATTTGCAATCATAAAATAGTCTAATATCTTCATTTTTTCAACATACGTAGATATTACCCTCGAAAACTAAAACTTTTGACATAGGAAAAGAGCCTTTAATCACATTCTTTACCATTTGCAATCATAAAATAGTCTAATATCTTCATTTTTTCAACATACGTAGCTATTACCCTCGAAAACTAAAACTTTTGACATAGGAAAAGAGCCTTTAATCACATTCTTTACCATGCGCAATCATAAAATAGTCTAATATCTTCATTTTTCCAACATACCTAGCTATTACCCTCGAAAACGAAAACTTTTGAAATAGGAAAAGAGCCTTTAATCACATTCTTTACCATTTGCAATCATAAAATAGTCTAATATCTTCATTTTTTCAACATACGTAGCTATTACCCTCGAAAACTAAAACTTTTGAAATAGGAAAAGAGCCTTTAAGCACTTTCTTTACCATGTGCAATCATAAAATAGTCTAATATCTTCATTTTTCCAACATACGTAGCTATTACCCTCGAAAACGAAAACTTTTGAAATAGGAAAAGAGCCTTTAATCACATTCTTTACCATTTGCAATCATAAAATAGTCTAATATCTTCATTTTTTCAACATACGTAGCTATTACCCTCGAAAACTAAAACTTTTGACATAGGAAAAGAGCCTTTAATCACATTCTTTACCATGTGCAATCATAAAATAGTCTAATATCTTCATTTTTCCAACATACGTAGTTATTACCCTCGAAAACTAAAACTTTTGACATAGGAAAAGAGCCTTTAATCACATTCGTTACCATTTGCAATTATAAAATAGTCTAATATCTTCATTTTTTCAACATAAGTAGCTATTACCCTCGAAAACTAAAACTTTTGAAATAGGAAAAGAGCCTTTAATCACATTCTTTACCATTTGCAATCATAAAATAGTCTAATATCTTCATTTTTTCATCATACGTAGCTATTACCCTCGAAAACTAAAACTATTGACATAGGAAAAGAGCCTTTAATCACATTCTGTACCATGTGCAATCATAAAATAGTCTAATATCTTCATTTTTTCATTTTCATTTTTTCATTCTTTAAGAGCCTTTAATCACATTCGTTACCATTTGCAATTATAAAATAGTCTAATATCTTCATTTTTTCAACATACGTAGCTATTACCCTCGAAAACTAAAACTTTTGACATAGGAAAAGAGCCTTTAATCACATTCTTTACCATTTGCAATCATAAAATAGTCTAATATCTTCATTTTTTCAACATACGTAGCTATTACCCTCGAAAACTAAAACTTTTGAAATAGGAAAAGAGCCTTTAATCACATTCTTTACCATTTGCAATCATAAAATAGTCTAATATCTTCATTTTTTCAGCATATGTAGCTATTACCCTCGAAAACTAAAACTTTTGACATAGGAAAAGAGCCTTTAATCACATTCTTTACCAAATGCAATCATAAAATAGTCCAATATCTTCATTTTTTCAACATTCGTAGCTATTACCCTCGAAAACTAAAACTTTTGAAATAGGAAAAGAGCCTTTAAGCACTTTCTTTACCATGTGCAATCATAAAATAGTCTAATATCTTCATTTTTCAACATACGTAGCTATTACCCTCGAAAACTAAGACTTTTGCCATAGAAACAGAGCCTTTAATCACATTCTTTACCATGTGCAATCATAAAATAGTCTAATATCTTCATTTTTCCAACATACGTAGCTATTACCCTCGAAAACTAAAGCTTTTGCCATAGGAAAAGAGCCTTTAAGCACATTCTTTACCATGCGCAATCATAAAATAGTCTAATATCTTCATTTTTCCAACATACGTAGCTATTACCCTCGAAAACTAAAACTTTTGAAATAGGAAAAGAGCCTTTAATCACATTCTTTACCATTTGCAATCATAAAATAGTCTAATATCTTCATTTTTTCAACATACGTAGCTATTACCCTCGAAAACTAAAACTATTGACATAGGAAAAGAGCCTTTAATCACATTCTTTACCATTTGCAATCATAAAATAGTCTAATATCTTCATTTTTCAACATACGTAGCTATTACCCCTCGAAAACTAAAACTTTTGACATAGGAAAAGAGCCTTTAATCACATTCTTTACCATTTGCAATCATAAAATAGTCTAATATCTTCATTTTTTCAACATACGTAGCTATTACCCTCGAAAACTAAAACTTTTGACATAGGAAAAGAGCCTTTAATCACATTCTTTACCATTTGCAATCTAAAAATAGTCTAATATCTTCATTTTTTCAACATACGGTAGCTATTACCCTCGAAAACTAAAACTTTTGAAATAGGAAAAGAGCCTTTAATCACATTCTTTACCATTTGCAATCATAAAATAGTCTAATATCTTCATTTTTTCAGCATATGTAGCTATTACCCTCGAAAACTAAAACTTTTGACATAGGAAAAGAGCCTTTAATCACATTCTTTACCAAATGCAATCATAAAATAGTCAATATCTTCATTTTTTTCAACATTCGTAGCTATTACCCTCGAAAACTAAAACTTTTGAAATAGGAAAAGAGCCTTTAAGCACTTTCTTTACCATGTGCAATCATAAAATAGTCTAATATCTTCATTTTTCAACATACGTAGCTATTACCCTCGAAAACTAAGACTTTTGCCATAGAAACAGAGCCTTTAATCACATTCTTTACCATGTGCAATCATAAAATAGTCTAATATCTTCATTTTTCCAACATAAGTAGCTATTACCCTCGAAAACTAAAGCTTTTGCCATAGGAAAAGAGCCTTTAAGCACATTCTTTACCATGCGCAATCATAAAATAGTCTAATATCTTCATTTTTCCAACATACGTAGCTATTACCCTCGAAAACTAAAACTTTTGAAATAGGAAAAGAGCCTTTAATCACATTCTTTACCATTTGCAATCATAAAATAGTCTAATATCTTCATTTTTTCAACATACGTAGCTATTACCCTCGAAAACTAAACTTTTGACATAGGAAAAGAGCCTTTAATCACATTCTTTACCATTTGCAATCATAAAATAGTCTATTATCTTCATTTTTTCAACATACGTAGCTATTACCCTCGAAAACTAAAACTTTTGACATAGGAAAAGAGCCTTTAATCACATTCGTTACCATTTGCAATTATAAAAATAGTCTAATATCTTCATTTTTTCAACATACTTAGCTATTACCCTCGAAAACTAAAACTTTTGACATAGGAAAAGAGCCTTTAATCACTTTCTTTACCATGTGCAATCATAAAATATTCTAATATCTTCATTTTTTCAACATACGTAGCTATTACCCTCGAAAAACTAAAACTTTTGAAATAGGAAAAGAGCCTTTAAGCACTTTCTTTACCATGTGCAATCATAAAATTAGTCTAATATCTTCATTTTTTTCAACATACGTAGCTATTACCCTCGAAAACTAAAACTTTTGACATAGGAAAAGAGCCTTTAATCACATTCTTTACCATTTGCAATCATAAAATAGTCTAATATCTTCATTTTTTTCAACATACGTAGCTATTACCCTCGAAAACTAAAACTTTGACATAGGAAAAGAGCCTTTAATCACATTCTTTACCATGCGCAATCATAAAATAGTCTAATATCTTCATTTTTCCAACATACCTAGCTATTACCCTCGAAAACGAAAACTTTTGAAATAGGAAAAGAGCCTTTAATCACATTCTTTACATTTGCAATCATAAAATAGTCTAATATCTTCATTTTTTCAACATACGTAGCTATTACCCTCGAAAACTAAAACTTTTGAAATAGGAAAAGAGCCTTTAAGCACTTTCTTTACCATGTGCAATCATAAAATAGTCTAATATCTTCATTTTTCCAACATACGTAGCTATTACCCTCGAAAACGAAAACTTTGAAATAGGAAAAGAGCCTTTAATCACATTCTTTACCATTTGCAATCATAAAATAGTCTAATATCTTCATTTTTTCAACATACGTAGCTATTACCCTCGAAAACTAAAACTTTTGACATAGGAAAAAGAGCCTTTAATCACATTCTTTACCATGTGCAATCATAAAATAGTCTAATATCTTCATTTTTCCAACATACGTAGTTATTACCCTCGAAAAACTAAAACTTTTGACATAGGAAAAGAGCCTTTAAATCACATTCGTACCATTTGCAATTATAAAATAGTCTAATATCTTCATTTTTTCAACATAAGTAGCTATTACCCTCGAAAACTAAAACTTTTGAAATAGGAAAAGAGCCTTTAATCACATTCTTTACCATTGGCAATCATAAAATAGTCTAATATCTTCATTTTTTCATCATACGTAGCTATTACCCTCGAAAACTAAAACTTTTGACATAGGAAAAGAGCCTTTAATCACATTCTGTACCATGTGCAATCATAAAATAGTCTAATATCTTCATTTTTCCAACATACGTAGCTATTACCCTCGAAAACTAAAACTTTTGCCATAGGAAAAGAGCCTTTAAGCACATTCTTTACCATGTGCAATCATAAAATAGTCTAATATCTTCATTTTTTCAACATACGTAGATATTACCCTCGAAAACTAAAACTTTTGCCATAGGAAAAGAGCCTTTAAGCACATTCTTTACCATTTGCAATCATAAAATAGTCTAATATCTTCATTTTTTCAACATACGTAGCTATTACCCTCAAAAACTAAGACTTTTGCCATAGAAAAAGAGCCTTTAATCACATTCTTTACCATGTGCAATTCATAAAATAGGTCTAATATCTTCATTTTTTCAACATACGTAGCTATTACCCTCGAAAACTAAAACTTTTGACATAGGAAAAGAGCCTTTAATCACATTCGTTACCATTTGCAATTATAAAATAGTCTAATATCTTCATTTTTTCAACATACGTAGCTATTACCCTCGAAAACTAAAACTTTTGAAATAGGAAAAGAGCCTTTAATCACATTCTTTACCATTTGCAATCATAAAATAGTCTAATATCTTCATTTTTTCATTATACGTAGCTATTACCCTCGAAAACTAAAACTTTTGACATAGGAAAAGAGCCTTTAATCACATTCTTTACCATTTGCAATCATAAAATAGTCTAATATCTTCATTATTTCATCATACGTAGCTATTACCCTCGAAAAACTAAAACTTTTGACATAGGAAAAGAGCCTTTAATCACATTCGTTACCATTTGCAATTATAAAATAGTCTAATATCTTCATTTTTTCAACATACGTAGCTATTACCCTCGAAAACTAAAACTTTTGACATAGGAAAAGAGCCTTTAATCACATTCTTTACCATTTTGCAATCATAAAATAGTCTAATATCTTCATTTTTTCAACATACGTAGCTATAACCCTCGAAAACTAAAACTTTTGAAATAGGAAAAGAGCCTTTAATCACATTCTTTACCATTTGCAATCATAAAATAGTCTAATATCTTCATTTTTTCAGCATATGTAGCTATTACCCTCGAAAACTAAAACTTTTGACATAGGAAAAGAGCCTTTAATCACATTCTTTACCAAATGCAATCATAAAATAGTCCAATATCTTCATTTTTTCAACATTCGTAGCTATTACCCTCGAAAACTAAAACTTTTGAAATAGGAAAAGAGCCTTTAAGCACTTTCTTTACCATGTGCAATCATAAATAGTCTAATATCTTCATTTTTCAACATACGTAGCTATTACCCTCGAAAACTAAGACTTTTGCCATAGAAACAGAGCCTTTAATCACATTTCTTTACATGTGCAATCATAAATAGTCTAATATCTTCATTTTCCAACATACGTAGCTATTACCCCTCGAAAACTAAAGCTTTTGCCATAGGAAAAGAGCCTTAAGCACATTCTTTACCATGCGCAATCATAAAATAGTCTAATATCTTCATTTTTCCAACATACGTAGCTATTACCCTCGAAAACTAAAACTTTTGAAATAGGAAAAGAGCCTTTAATCACATTCTTTACCATTTGCAATCATAAAATAGTCTAATATCTTCATTTTTTCAACATACGTAGCTATTACCCTCGAAAACTAAGACTTTTGCCATAGAAACAGAGCCTTTAATCACATTCTTTACCATGTGCAATCATAAAATAGTCTAATATCTTCATTTTTCCAACATAAGTAGCTATTACCCTCGAAAACTAAAGCTTTTGCCATAGGAAAAGAGCCTTTAAGCACATTCTTTACCATGCGCAATCATAAAATAGTCTAATATCTTCATTTTTCCAACATACGTAGCTATTACCCTCGAAAACTAAAACTTTTGAAATAGGAAAAGAGCCTTTAATCACATAATTTACCATTTGCAATCATAAAATAGTCTAATATCTTCATTTTTTCAACATACGTAGCTATTACCCTCGAAAACTAAAACTTTTGACATAGGAAAAGAGCCTTTAATCACATTCTTTACCATTTGCAATCATAAAATAGTCTAATATCTTCATTTTTTCAACATACGTAGCTATTACCCTCGAAAACTAAAACTTTTGACATAGGAAAAGAGCCTTTAATCACATTCGTTACCATTTGCAATTATAAAATAGTCTAATATCTTCATTTTTTTCAACATACTTAGCTATTACCCTCGAAAACTAAAACTTTTTGACATAGGAAAGAGCCTTTAATCACTTTCTTTACCATGTGCAATCATAAAATATTCTAATATCTTCATTTTTTCAACATACGTAGCTATTACCCTCGAAAACTAAAACTTTTGAAATAGGAAAAGAGCCTTTAAGCACTTTCTTTACCATGTGCAATCATAAAATAGTCTAATATCTTCATTTTTTCAACATACGTAGCTATTACCCTCGAAAACTAAAACTTTTGACATAGGAAAAGAGCCTTTAATCACATTCTTTACCATTTGCAATCATAAAATAGTCTAATATCTTCATTTTTTCAACATACGTAGCTATTACCCTCGAAAACTAAAACTTTTGACATAGGAAAAGAGCCTTTAATCACATTCTTTACCATGCGCAATCATAAAATAGTCTAATATCTTCATTTTTCAACATACGTAGCTATTACCCTCGAAAACGAAAACTTTTGAAATAGGAAAAGAGCCTTTAATCACATTCTTTACCATTTGCAATCATAAATAGTCTAATATCTTCATTTTTTCAACATACGTAGCTATTACCCTCGAAAACTAAAACTTTTGAAATAGGAAAAGAGCCTTTAAGCACTT
>NW_027066517.1:0-18248 GCF_032884065.1 Artemia franciscana
AACAGAATCAAAGAGTAGAAATTATGTTAAGTTGCAATTATGATTCATTACTAACGAATCCAAAAAATAGAAGATTTGATTTTAGTAGAGCTTTCAAGATTAGTTTTAGAATATTGTCGAAATTGATGTCCTTCATTTTTTTTCAACTAGTTTAGCACTGTTGACTCAGTTTTTTCAAGTACTGTGAATTTTTAATTCTTCATTTGTCTTCCTTTTTTTCCAAAGCAGTGATAGACTGAAAATTAACCACAGAAACAACCCAAAAAAAGTTGATGAAACTTATTTCTTTTACACATAATTCAAAAGGGATGCCTAGGCTGAATTTCAAAGGCCAATTATTCTTATTTTTATTGCTTACAGTTTGATTACAGTTTTATTGTTTAGAGTTTACTGCTTAGAGTTTTCTTGCTAGTTCTGGTTGTGGGCCTTCCCTTGTGCTTTTGATTGGATGTTTTGCTATGTAATGTGTATTTTGTGAAAATTAACCACAGAAACAACCCAAAAAAGACAGTTTTATTGCTTAGAGTTTACTGCTTAGAGTTTTCTTGCTAGTTCTGGTTGTGGGCCTTCCCTTGTGCTTTTGATTTGGATGTTTTGCTATGTAATGTGTATTTTGTGAAAATTAACCACAGAAACAACCCAAAAAAAGACAGTTTTATTGCTTAGAGTTTACTGCTTAGAGTTTTCTTGCTAGTTCTGGTTGTGGGCCTTCCCTTGTGCTTTTGATTTGGATGTTTTGCTATGTAATGTGTATTTTGTGAAAATTAACCACAGAAACAACCCAAAAAAGACAGTTTTATTGCTTAGAGTTTACTGCTTAGAGTTTTCTTGCTAATTCTGGTTGTGGGCCTTCCCTTGTTCTTTTGATTTGGATGTTTTGCTATGTAATGTGTATTTTGTGAAAATTAACCACAGAAACAACCCAAAAAAAGTTGACGAAACTTATTTCTTTTACACATAATTCAAAAGGAATGCCTAGGCTGAATTTCAAAGGCCAATTATTCTTATTTTCATTGCTTACAGTTTGATTACAGTTTTATTGCTTAGAGTTTACTGCTTAGAGTTTTCTTGCTAGTTCTGGTGGTGGGCCTTCCCTTGTGCTTTTGATTTGGATGTTTTGCTATGTAATGTGTATTTTGTTAATAACACGTATATACTTAGCAAAACAAATGAAATCAAAAGTACTTTCAGCGTCGCCTCAACGTGGCGGGGAAGTGATAACAGGGTGATGTTCAATATGAATTTTATGCTAAGAAAATAATCAAAGTAAGAATTAATTTCTTAGATAATTATTATCGACCAAAGCTCTTTTTTTCTATACTAATTGCAAATGGGTTTCCACTAGTTACGAATTTTGTACTTTTATTGATATCGAACTCCACTCTGGCTAAGCACGCTGAATCTGTTATATGAATAATATACCTTGTTTTTTCACAGCACAGTAGAGGTAATATATAGTAGCAAAAAGTTCTATTCTCCATTAAAGATTTTTGACACACATCGAAAACCACACACACTTCATAAACCTGAATTTGTGCATGTGCAACGACATAGGTTTCCGATAGAAAACCAAGTAGCAAATTAAAGCATGGCTCTGACGTGTTGGAAAACTTCCCAAATTTCGTCCTGTGAAATGTGTGTAATGTTTAGAGAAACATTTTACAACTGTATTTTACCTATACTGCGTTCCACATGTTCGAGGATAAGATCATGCATACAAATCAGATATGTTGTTGTAGATCCCCATGACATACTGCTGAACTGCTTTGGATGAATTAGTGGTTCAATTTTAACTTTAAACTATTAGCAACCACACTCGGAGCAGTGGGATAACCCCTTGCAAAAATTGCATAATAAGCAATAAACTTGCAGCAGCAAAAGTTGGTTGTTCTTTCTCAAACACAATAAAAATACCACACTCGGAGTAGTCGGATAACCCCTTGGTCGAGCTGCCTTAGACGAGGTTGGTCGAGTGGCACTAATTGGCAAACGACGAGTCTTTTCTGCTCTAAGCAGAAATTGTTTGCACCCATAAGACTTTCTCAAACACAATAAAAATACCACACTCGGAGCAGTCGGATAACCCCTTGGTCGAGCTGCAACCGACCCGAGTGCCAAAAATATTGTCTAGCCAACAGGTTCATCTGACAGATTGACCAAACCCACAAATGAAATTTATGAATATGCAGTTGCCGGTAAATTTTAGCCCATTTCTAACTAAAACAAATGAACTGACATCATTTTTATACAATCCTAGTAAGGGCTCATGTTAGATTTACCCCTCACTTTATCGGACTATTTGTCTTAGCTTTTTCTTCAATTAGCCATGGCTAGATGCCCACACCTACTTGATTATAATTCATTAATATTATTTCAAGAAGGGTTCAAGGGACCGCTAGGCCAAAACCGCAACTGACACAAGAGCATAATACATTGATTTATTCCAAATTTACTGTTTGAACGAGAAAGACAGACCATTACCAGACACTTTAGAACTCGATTAATGTAGCATACCTTCTTACACTAATCTCAGTGCCATGTTTTATTTTGCCATGCTTGCTTGTTTCAATTATCGTAGAATATTTCAAAAGTAAAATTTATAATTTCTATAGGAGGAAACTACGAAATCTCAGGCTTAATACTTAATAATATTATTTTATCGTATCAAAAAATTATAAGGTATCTCATCTTTTTTATTTTTCATGAAAATGTGGCTGTTTGAGAAAAAGAACTTGTTTTGGATTGAGAGATGTCAAATTTGAAGCAAAATTTAGCTAGTCAAGAGTCAAAATGTTGAGATGTGCTCAAAAAATGGCCTTTCAAATGGAGTTTCTAAAGTGCTCTACTTTGCGGAAGTGTAAGTCCATGTTTATTTATAATTTAAAACCGATTTTCGGAGAAGTAAGGTATATTGTGCAAAAAAATAATTTTGGTCTTTCTTTTTGCACTGAATGTATGTAAGCCGTCTCCTAATCTTATAGGATCACCTTGTCCGATTTGGTCACTCCTGGAAAAAAAAAACAACAAACACAAGAAACACATACGTGATTTTGTTTGTGGTAAAAATTTTAAATTCCGCATTTTGGTATATAGGACCTTGAAACTTGAAAATAGGGTTATTTGATGTGCTGAATATGATGGTGTGATTTCCATTTAGATCACTTGTTTTGGTTGCTTTCCCTCTTTCAGACATAGGTCATATTTTCACTGGCTCGTAACTTTTAATGGGTACCATTAAGCTTAATGAGCTGTATATTTTTGAAATCTACTTGAATGTTCGATTCTTTTCTAGTATGTACTATTATCAAATCTTGGTGTTTTAGGGTTTCGATTACTCTTAAGCCGGATCACCCCGTACTTACAGCTTCTTGCCACGAACTGTTTTATGCAATGGAGAATGCTAGTATTTTTCAATATTATTCGCATTTTACTTTTTATTTTAAGGGCTAAAAAATGCTTAGTTTGTGTTTAATACTAATACTGTTCTAGTGTTTCGAATTATATGACACTTATTGATTCTTATTCTATGACCATTCAATTTTGATTTACATTATACCTAACTCTCTGTTAAATGGTCATCATGTGTAGTTTTGCTTCAGATTAAAAATCAACATTTGCCTTAATAAATGAATTTTCGTTTTATCTTTGCGACATGAAATTTTCACGGGTATGTACCGACAGTATTTTTTATCATGAAATACAGACACGTTCCGAAACAAAAAATAGAAATTTATAAAACACTTGAAACCCGAGTCTACAAAAGCTGTTAAAAAGAAAAAAAATACTAGAAGAATTCGGTTGCACACACGATGAGACAAAGTCAAGTAGTTTTTTCCTAGAGGCAAATTCAAATCAGAATCTGATCGTTACCATGTTCTAACTTTTAAACCAATTAGTGAAAATAACTGCCTAGCTTTCTGCTGAGAAGTTAGTGGTGAACGTTGCCATCAGATAGGCCACGTCCTCTTTTTGTAGCACTGACAATATATATATATATATATATATATATATATATATATATATATATATATATATATATATAAATCTACTGCTTGGTACCACTCCTAAAAGGGTGCTTTAGCTAAAAATTAGAAGGCAAGACATGTCACAGAACCCAGGGGATAAAGTTATTTACTAACGGTTAAAAAACGTGTTAATATGTTCGTAATTATGTTCAAACGTGTAATTATGTTCAAAAAAATTTGACTTTAAGAAATGTATACCAACTTTATAATATTGCTGTTATGAAAGGAGCCGTTCATAAGCTCTACTTTCTTACCACACACACTTCATAAACCTGAATTTGTGCATGTGCAACGACATAGGTTTCCGATAGAAAACCAAGTAGCAAATTAGAGCATGGCTCTGACGTGTTGGAAAACTTCCTAAATTTCGTCCTGTGAAATGTGTGTAATGTTCAGAGAAACATTTTACAACTGTATTTTACCTATACTGTGAATCAAATGTTCGAGGATAAGATCATGCATACAAATCAGGCATGTTGTTGTAGATCCCCATGACATACTGCTGAATTGCTTTGGATGAATTAGTGGTTCAATTTTAACTTTAAACTATTAGCAACCTCACTCGGAGCAGTCGGATAACCCCTTGCAAAAATTGCATAATAAGCAATAAACTTGCAGCAGCAAAAATTGATTGCACCCACAAAACTTTCTCAAACACAATAAAAATACCACACTTGGAGCAGTCGGATAACTCCTTGGGCGAGCTGCCTTCGATTACGTTGGTCGATAGCGCTAATGGGCCAAGGAAATGTTTTCTGCTCTATGCACCAATTGTTTGCACCCACAAAACTTTCTCAAACACAATAAAAATACCACACTTGGAGCAGTCGGATAACTCCTTGGTCGAGCTGCCTTCGATTACGTTGGTCGATAGCGCTAATGGGCCAAGGAAGTGTTTTCTGCTCTATGCACCAATTTTTGCATTCTCAAACACAATAAAAATACCACACTTGGAGCAGTCGGATAACTCCTTGGGCGAGCTGCCTTCGATTACGTTGGTCGATAGCGCTAATGGGCCAAGGAAGTGTTTTCTGCTCTATGCACCAATTGTTTGCACCCACAAAACTTTCTCAAACACAATAAAAATACCACACTTGGAGCAGTCGGATAACTCCTTGGGCGAGCTGCCTTCGATTACGTTGGTCGATAGCGCTAATGGGCCAAGGAAGTGTTTTCTGCTCTATGCACCAATTGTTTGCACCCACAAAACTTTCTCAAACACAATAAAAATACCACTCTTGGAGCAGTCGGATAACTCCTTGGGCGAGCTGCCTTCGATTACGTTGGTCGATAGCGCTAATGGGCCAAGGAAGTGTTTTCTGCTCTATGCACCAATTATTTGTACCCACAAAACTTTCTCAAACACAATAAAAATACCACACTTGGAGCAGTTGGATAACTCCTTGGGCGAGCTGCCTTCGATTACGTTGGTCGATAGCGCTAATGGGCCAAGGAAGTGTTTTCTGCTCTATGCACCAATTGTTTGCACCCACAAAACTTTCTCAAACACAATAAAAATACCACACTTGGAGCAGTCGGATAACTCCTTGGGCGAGCTGCCTTCGATTATGTTGGTCGATAGCGCTAATGGGCCAAGGAAGTGTTTTCTGCTCTATGCACCAATTGTTTGCACCCACAAAACTTTCTCAAACACAATAAAAATACCACACTTGGAGCAGTCGGATAACTCCTTGGGCGAGCTGCCTTCGATTACGTTGGTCGATAGCGCTAATGGGCCAAGGAAGTGTTTTCTGCTCTATGCACCAATTGTTTGCACCCACAAAACTTTCTCAAACACAATAAAAATACCACACTTGGAGCAGTTGGATAACTCCTTGGGCGAGCTGCCTTCGATTACGTTGGTCGATAGCGCTAATGGGCCAAGGAAGTGTTTTCTGCTCTATGCACCAATTGTTTGCACCCACAAAACTTTCTCAAACACAATAAAAATACCACACTTGGAGCAGTCGGATAACTCCTTGGGCGAGCTGCCTTCGATTACGTTGGTCGATAGCGCTAATGGGCCAAGGAAGTGTTTTCTGCTCTATGCACCAATTTTTGCACCCACAAAACTTTCTCAAACACAATAAAAATACCACACTTGGAGCAGTCGGATAACTCCTTGGGCGAGCTGCCTTCGATTACGTTGGTCGATAGCGCTAATGGGCCAAGGAAGTGTTTTCTGCTCTATGCACCAATTGTTTGCACCCACAAAACTTTCTCAAACACAGTAAAAATACCACACTTGGAGCAGTCGGATAACTCCTTGGGCGAGCTGCCTTCGATTACGTTGGTCGATAGCGCTAATGGGCCAAGGAAGTGTTTTCTGCTCTATGCACCAATTGTTTGCACCCACAAAACTTTCTCAAACACAATAAAAATACCACACTTGGAGCAGTCGGATAACTCCTTGGGCGAGCTGCCTTCGATTACGTTGGTCGATAGCGCTAATGGGCCAAGGAAGTGTTTTCTGCTCTATGCACCAATTTTTGCATTCTCAAAGACAATAAAAATACCACACTTGGAGCAGTCGGATAACTCCTTGGGCGAGCTGCCTTCGATTACGTTGGTCGATAGCGCTAATGGGCCAAGGAAGTGTTTTCTGCTCTATGCACCAATTGTTTGCACCCACAAAACTTTCTCAAACACAATAAAAATACCACACTTGGAGCAGTCGGATAACTCCTTGGGCGAGCTGCCTTCGATTACGTTGGTCGATAGCGCTAATGGGCCAAGGAAGTGTTTTCTGCTCTATGCACCAATTGTTTGCACCCACAAAACTTTCTCAAACACAATAAAAATACCACACTTGGAGCAGTCGGATAACTCCTTGGGCGAGCTGCCTTCGATTACGTTGGTCGATAGCGCTAATGGGCCAAGGAAGTGTTTTCTGCTCTATGCACCAATTGTTTGCACCCACAAAACTTTCTCAAACACAATAAAAATACCACACTTGGAGCAGTCGGATAACTCCTTGGGCGAGCTGCCTTCGATTACGTTGGTCGTTAGCGCTAATGGGCCAAGGAAGTGTTTTCTGCTCTATGCACCAATTACTTGTACCCACAAAACTTTCTCAAACACAATAAAAATACCACACTTGGAGCAGTTGGATAACTCCTTGGGCGAGCTGCCTTCGATTACGTTGGTCGATAGCGCTAATGGGCCAAGGAAGTGTTTTCTGCTCTATGCACCAATTGTTTGCACCCACAAAACTTTCTCAAACACAATAAAAATACCACACTTGGAGCAGTCGGATAACTCCTTGGGCGAGCTGCCTTCGATTACGTTGGTCGATAGCGCTAATGGGCCAAGGAAGTGTTTTCTGCTCTATGCACCAATTGTTTGCACCCACAAAACTTTCTCAAACACAATAAAAATACCACACTTGGAGCAGTCGGATAACTCCTTGGGCGAGCTGCCTTCGATTACGTTGGTCGATAGCGCTAATGGGCCAAGGAAGTGTTTTCTGCTCTATGCACCAATTACTTGTACCCACAAAACTTTCTCAAACACAATAAAAATACCACACTTGGAGCAGTTGGATAACTCCTTGGGCGAGCTGCCTTCGATTACGTTGGTCGATAGCGCTAATGGGCCAAGGAACTGTTTTCTGCTCTATGCACCAATTGTTTGCACCCACAAAACTTTCTCAAACACAATAAAAATACCACACTTGGAGCAGTCGGATAACTCCTTGGGCGAGCTGCCTTCGATTACGTTGGTCGATAGCGCTAATGGGCCAAGGAAGTGTTTTCTGCTCTATGCACCAATTGTTTGCACCCACAAAACTTTCTCAAACACAATAAAAATACCACACTTGGAGCAGTCGGATAACTCCTTGGGCGAGCTGCCTTCGATTACGTTGGTCGATAGCGCTAATGGGCCAAGGAAGTGTTTTCTGCTCTATGCACCAATTGTTTGCACCCACAAAACTTTCTCAAACACAATAAAAATACCACTCTTGGAGCAGTCGGATAACTCCTTGGGCGAGCTGCCTTCGATTACGTTGGTCGATAGCGCTAATGGGCCAAGGAAGTGTTTTCTGCTCTATGCACCAATTATTTGTACCCACAAAACTTTCTCAAACACAATAAAAATACCACACTTGGAGCAGTTGGATAACTCCTTGGGCGAGCTGCCTTCGATTACGTTGGTCGATAGCGCTAATGGGCCAAGGAAGTGTTTTCTGCTCTATGCACCAATTGTTTGCACCCACAAAACTTTCTCAAACACAATAAAAATACCACACTTGGAGCAGTCGGATAACTCCTTGGGCGAGCTGCCTTCGATTACGTTGGTCGATAGCGCTAATGGGCCAAGGAAGTGTTTTCTGCTCTATGCACCAATTGTTTGCACCCACAAAACTTTCTCAAACACAATAAAAATACCACACTTGGAGCAGTCGGATAACTCCTTGGGCGAGCTGCCTTCGATTACGTTGGTCGATAGCGCTAATGGGCCAAGGAAGTGTTTTCTGCTCTATGCACCAATTGTTTGCACCCACAAAACTTTCTCAAACACAATAAAAATACCACACTTGGAGCAGTTGGATAACTCCTTGGGCGAGCTGCCTTCGATTACGTTGGTCGATAGCGCTAATGGGCCAAGGAAGTGTTTTCTGCTCTATGCACCAATTGTTTGCACCCACAAAACTTTCTCAAACACAATAAAAATACCACACTTGGAGCAGTCGGATAACTCCTTGGGCGAGCTGCCTTCGATTACGTTGGTCGATAGCGCTAATGGGCCAAGGAAGTGTTTTCTGCTCTATGCACCAATTTTTGCACCCACAAAACTTTCTCAAACACAGTAAAAATACCACACTTGGAGCAGTCGGATAACTCCTTGGGCGAGCTGCCTTCGATTACGTTGGTCGATAGCGCTAATGGGCCAAGGAAGTGTTTTCTGCTCTATGCACCAATTGTTTGCACCCACAAAACTTTCTCAAACACAATAAAAATACCACACTTGGAGCAGTCGGATAACTCCTTGGGCGAGCTGCCTTCGATTACGTTGGTCGATAGCGCTAATGGGCCAAGGAAGTGTTTTCTGCTCTATGCACCAATTGTTTGCACCCACAAAACTTTCTCAAACACAATAAAAATACCACACTTGGAGCAGTTGGATAACTCCTTGGGCGAGCTGCCTTCGATTACGTTGGTCGATAGCGCTAATGGGCCAAGGAAGTGTTTTCTGCTCTATGCACCAATTGTTTGCACCCACAAAACTTTCTCAAACACAATAAAAATACCACACTTGGAGCAGTCGGATAACTCCTTGGGCGAGCTGCCTTCGATTACGTTGGTCGATAGCGCTAATGGGCCAAGGAAGTGTTTTCTGCTCTATGCACCAATTGTTTGCACCCACAAAACTTTCTCAAACACAGTAAAAATACCACACTTGGAGCAGTCGGATAACTCCTTGGGCGAGCTGCCTTCGATTACGTTGGTCGATAGCGCTAATGGGCCAAGGAAGTGTTTTCTGCTCTATGCACCAATTGTTTGCACCCACAAAACTTTCTCAAACACAATAAAAATACCACACTTGGAGCAGTCGGATAACTCCTTGGGCGAGCTGCCTTCGATTACGTTGGTCGATAGCGCTAATGGGCCAAGGAAGTGTTTTCTGCTCTATGCACCAATTTTTGCATTCTCAAAGACAATAAAAATACCACACTTGGAGCAGTCGGATAACTCCTTGGGCGAGCTGCCTTCGATTACGTTGGTCGATAGCGCTAATGGGCCAAGGAAGTGTTTTCTGCTCTATGCACCAATTGTTTGCACCCACAAAACTTTCTCAAACACAATAAAAATACCACACTTGGAGCAGTCGGATAACTCCTTGGGCGAGCTGCCTTCGATTACGTTGGTCGATAGCGCTAATGGGCCAAGGAAGTGTTTTCTGCTCTATGCACCAATTGTTTGCACCCACAAAACTTTCTCAAACACAATAAAAATACCACACTTGGAGCAGTCGGATAACTCCTTGGGCGAGCTGCCTTCGATTACGTTGGTCGATAGCGCTAATGGGCCAAGGAAGTGTTTTCTGCTCTATGCACCAATTGTTTGCACCCACAAAACTTTCTCAAACACAATAAAAATACCACACTTGGAGCAGTCGGATAACTCCTTGGGCGAGCTGCCTTCGATTACGTTGGTCGATAGCGCTAATGGGCCAAGGAAGTGTTTTCTGCTCTATGCACCAATTACTTGTACCCACAAAACTTTCTCAAACACAATAAAAATACCACACTTGGAGCAGTTGGATAACTCCTTGGGCGAGCTGCCTTCGATTACGTTGGTCGATAGCGCTAATGGGCCAAGGAACTGTTTTCTGCTCTATGCACCAATTGTTTGCACCCACAAAACTTTCTCAAACACAATAAAAATACCACACTTGGAGCAGTCGGATAACTCCTTGGGCGAGCTGCCTTCGATTACGTTGGTCGATAGCGCTAATGGGCCAAGGAAGTGTTTTCTGCTCTATGCACCAATTGTTTGCACCCACAAAACTTTCTCAAACACAATAAAAATACCACACTTGGAGCAGTCGGATAACTCCTTGGGCGAGCTGCCTTCGATTACGTTGGTCGATAGCGCTAATGGGCCAAGGAAGTGTTTTCTGCTCTATGCACCAATTGTTTGCACCCACAAAACTTTCTCAAACACAATAAAAATACCACACTTGGAGCAGTCGGATAACTCCTTGGGCGAGCTGCCTTCGATTACGTTGGTCGATAGCGCTAATTGGCCAAGGAAGTGTTTTCTGCTCTATGCACAAATTGTTTGCACCCACAAGACTTGCCCACACCTACTTGATTATAATTCAATAATATTATTTCAAGAAGGGTTCAAGGAACCGCTAGGCCAAAACCGCAACTGACACAAGAGCATAATACATTGATTTATTCCAAATTTACTGTTTGAACGAGAAAGACAGACCATTACCAGACACTTTAGAACTGTATTAATGTAGCACACCTTCTTACACTAATCTCAGTGCCATAATTTATTTTGCTATGCTTGCTTGTTTCAATCATCATAGAATATTTATCTTAGAATAAAAGTAAATTTATAATTTCTATAGGAGGAAACTACGAAATCACAGGCTTAATACTTAATAATATTATTTTATTGTATCAAAAAATTATAAGGAAACTCATCTTTTTCATTTTTCATGAAAATGTGGCTGTTTGAGAAAAAGAATCTGTTTTGGATTGAGAGATGTCAAATTTGAAGCAAAATTTAGCTAGTCAAGAGTCAAAATGTTGAGATGTGCTCAAAAATGGCCTTTCAAATAGTTTCTAAAGTACTCTTCTTTGCGCAAGGGTAAGTCCATGTTTATTTATAACTTAAAACCGCATTGCGGAGAAGTAAGGTATATTGTGCAAAAAATAATTTAGTTCTTTCTTTTTGCACCGAATGTATGTAAGCCGTCTCCCAATCTTATAGGATCACCTTGTCCGATTTGGTCACTCCTGGAAAAAAAACAACAAACACAAAAAACACATACGTGATTTTGTTTGTGGTAAAAATTTTTAATTCCGCATTTTGGCATATAGGATCTTGAAACTTGAAAATAGGGTTATTTGATGTGCTGAATATGATGGTGTGATTTCCATTTAGATAACCTGTTTTGGTTGCTTTTCAAACAGTTCGTGGTAACGAACTGTAGTAAGGAGCGATCCGGCTCAATAGTAACCAAAACTCTAAAAAATTTAATTTTGATATAAATAGCTACATCAAAAGAATTGCATTTTAATGCTGATTTTAAATATATAAGTTTCATCAAGTTTAGTCTTAGCCATCAAAAGTTACGAGCCTGAGAAAATTTGCCTTATTTAGGAAAATAGGGGAAAACACCCCCTAAAAGTCGTAGGATCTTAACGAAAATGACACCATCAGATTCAGCGTATCAGAGAACCCTACTGTAGAAGTTTCAAGCTCCTATCTACAAAAATGTGGAATTTTGCATTTTTTGCCAGAAGACAAATCACGGGTGCGTGTTTATTTGTTTGTTTTTTTGTTTGTTTTTTTTTTTTCCCAGGGGTCATCGTATCGACCAAGTGGTCCTAGAATGTCGCAAGAGGGCTCATTCTAACGGAAATGAAAAGTTCTAGTGCCCTTTTTAAGTGACCAAAAAAATTGGAGGGCATCTAGGCCCCCTCCCACGCTCATTTTTTTCCCAAAGTCAACGGATCAAAATTTTGAGATAGCCATTTTGTTGAGCATAGTCGAAAATCTTAATAACTATGTTTTTGGGGATGACTTACTCCCCCATAGTCCCTGGGGGAGGGGTTGCAAGTTACAAACTTCAACCAGTGTTTACATATAATAATGGTTATTGGGAAGTGTACAGACGTTTTCAGGGGGATTTTTTTGGTTTTGGGGGTAGGGTTGAGGGAGGGGGCTATGTGGGAGGATCTTTCTTGGAGAAATATGCCATGGGGGAAAAAAATTCAATGAAAAGGGCGCAGGATTTTCTAGCATTACTATAAAAAAAAAAAAAAACAATGAAAAAATAAACATGAAAACGTTTTTTCAAATGAAAGTAAGGAATAGCATTGAAATTTAAAACATGAACTGTCAATTCCTTTTTGTGTAAATAAAAAAAAAACAATTGAAAATCAGGAGCAGCATTAAAAGTAAAAACGAACAGGAACTATACCGCATATAAGGGGGGGGGGGTCATACTTTGTTCTTTATATTGCTCCTAGATACCTTTCTATTTATGCTAGTGCTTTTAGTCCTTTTGAAAGAGCTTTTTATTCTAATGAACTCCCTCATATATGGCCTAATTTCCCACTATTTTCAGTTTAGGGATGCTCCTTACTTTCAGTCGAAAAAACTATTATTGAGTTTCTGATTATTTTTTAAATAATTCTGGTAAATCTAATTTTCCCTTCATGAAAAATTCACTTTGTTCATGGGAAACTTGTCCTTGAAAAGTTCTCTAATGTAAACTAACCCCCCCCCCCCCCCGTAAAATTCCCCATGGACAATTCTATCCTCTTAAAATTTCATCAGACTAGTTCATGCTTTCATTTGAAAAAAAAATAATTTCAAACACTATGTTTGGGGAAGCTTTAAGCAGGGATCTAACCTTGATAATGTCATAACAACTCAAATAAAACCGTAAATAACAATTAGAAGAGACCAAAGGAAACTGCCTAGGATCCAAGGAACCGCCAAGGAAACTGGCTGATTAGACCTAAGATGGAACCGGGGAAGAAAAAAAAACTTTAAGTTTGATTTCTTTTGTACTTAAAGATTAAATCAGATATAGCACTTTGGTTCAGGTTGAGTCAACCACACTCTTATAGTGTTATAATTTTTTTCGTAGGAAAACGTGAAGCAAAGATTAGTCGATTAATCCCAATTTTACAGAAGAGATAAGCGGCTACAAAAAGGTTATTGAGTTACGCTACCTTTCTCTGTCAATGGCACATCAGTGTACTTTTGCCCCCCCCCTTCTCCTCAGACAGATCAGTATAATATTAGGGAAATATATGAAACAGTATTTAAACATTTTGATGAAGGAACTTCGGTAGAAAGATAATAAGAAATGACTATAAGAAAAAAACATTTTATTTTGTTAATTCGTTAGTGTTTAATTTTACTCTGACATATCATCTCAGAATGTGACAGTCCTTACTGCTTCTCCTAGATTATACTTCCCTAAATTTCAAATTATTTGTATTTAACTTTAAAAGGAATAGAAACGATAGTCTTCTTTATGATAATTTCTGTCTATATACCCTTAAGCAAAAATACATCTTAGTCGAAAAAAAAACAATAAAGAGAACACTTAGATTGTAATTTTACGGTTTAGTCTTTATTGTCTTTGTTAGTCTTTGTTGTGAAACTTTTTGCAAAATAAAATGTATATTTTGGGGGAGAGGGTTTGGGTTTCCTTTTAAGTTCTGTCTTTGCCTAAGTACAAGTATATGAAAACTTCAGTGGTTAACTTGTTTGAGCTATTTATAGATTTTTTGCATGGGCTAAGGAGCAATTTGATCTGTTCGTCTGATTTTTTTCGCTCTACTTTCATTATAATCATTTTTTCTTGAAAGTCTTTTCACATGGGCTCAAATGAACTTAATTATTCAAATAGTTTTCATGTAAGCAGCAGAGAAAATACTAAATGTAAGCCCAAATATAGAATCAGAATAATATTAAACCGCTAATCAAGATTTGTGGATGCCAAGTCGCCAGAAAATTTGATTCTGGGAAAGTGTTTTTTAATATTGAGCAATTAATTAATTAATGACATTATTTTCAGGAAATTGGGATTCGAAAAGATCCTAGAAGATTAATGGACAGAACGAATGAAGGAAGAAATAATGCATAATCATGGCTGAAGGTTTTGAAGGATTGTAGTGTCAAACTATTCTCTGAAATTTTATAAGTTGCATATTTTTAATGATGTCTTTTGCTTAGCTGCAGCCTAAGATAAGTTAAAGAAGCTGTGGTGTTTTTTGCCTTTGTATTATGTGTAAATCTCTATTCTAGTTTCGAATCATTAGGTTAAAGATAAACCTTCAAACGGGACAATCAAATTAGGTAGCTATATGCACAAAATTGGGATATTTTTCATCTTAACAACAGTAAATTCGTTCAATGAAATAAGTTGGTTTAATGCTTCGTAAAAGCTGCCATCAATAAGTGTTTTTTTAAATATAAATACTTTTTCAATATTCAGTAACAAAGTCAGATTACAAATCATGGGTTGAAACAAAGAAATTCTGCCCAATATTTTTGAGTTTGAATTCTCGACACAGTGGGAATTAAAAAGAGAATATATTGTGTATATGCCCAGTATTTAAATAAAACTTGGATCTAACAAAAAACTTGTAGCATTCAATTGAAATAGCCAATGCTATACATTCTCTATTGAACTAACCTATTGCTCATAAGATAATTGCTTTGCTTCGGGCCATTTGCTTGTTTTGTTTAATTATATTAATAAAACCATCTTTCTCTCTCTCTAAAAAAAAAAAAAATGATGGCTGTCAAAGTAAATGTTCCGAAATACGTGTTCCAAAAAACGCATAGTTCATTCTTTGTTTTGTTGATAGATAATTCCATCTATCATCCGTTGATGCGTCGTTCCTAGGCTTTAAAGAGCGAAGGCTGAGAAAGGGAAAGAAAGCTGAGAAATTTCCTCACACCCGTAGCTTTTGACGAATAAATTCCGTTTTTAAATTTCCATTGCTATTGGGCTGAGTCGCTCTTTCTTGATAATGGATTACATATATTTTGGAAATGAATATTCAACTGAATCACAAATGTGCCCTGAAACTTAAATGCTCTATATAAGCTTTAGATATTTTTAAACTAATTGTATATATCAAAATACCCTCGATAACAGTTTTGACTTTAATGTTTAAAATTTTAATCCAAATTCTCTTTTTTGTGGGAGTATAAAGTGCAAAAAATGACAAATTTGATATGACATTTTGTTATCTAAAAATGATTAAATCTTAATATTTTGCTGGAATGAGCTCTATCTTGACATCCTAAAACAAATATTACCATTATGATCACTCGAAGAAACAGCTAAAAAAACGGTTGCATATCTTTAAGCATCTTTGTTGGGAAGATAAACAATTTATATCGTAAGTGTGCATTATATTCAAGGCCTTTCCTAACAAACCTATTGTTTATCAACAAAATACGATTTGAAATAATAAAACATTTTACTAGTCCTTTGTTTTCTAAAGTTATCTGATCAAAATTTTGAGAGAGCGGTAATAACTACTGTGGGGAGTAAAAATAACCCCCCCAAGCCACAGGGAGACGCCTGTAAGCTATGAAATGTATTCAATCTGTACGCATAGTATTTGTTATAGAGGAGTATACACACTTTTTGAGAGGGGGATTTTGTGCCTAGGGTGGGTTTCTTTGGTAGAATTTTTAATGGAGAGGGAAATTTCTGGGGGAGGGGGTTTTCCATGGAAAATTCTACATGGGGCGATCTGATAGAATTACTGTTCGAAATTATTTTTAATTGTCATAATCTCTTTCCAAAGTCAGATTTTTACTGAAGATGGTTCAGGAAAAATTATTCTGAGGCTATTTTCATTTTGGATTTCCAGAAAAACCATTTTACGGAAAGAGAGGATTTCAGAAGCTATTGAGGAAATTATTGGAAATTAGTATTTTCAAATGACAGCATGCTAAGGAGTATTTTTCAAGCTGAATTGACCGCAAGAAAATTTACGGGGGCGAGTTTCTTACTGTCTGGAGGGGGTTTTACGGGAATTAGTTTACATGGTAGAAATTCCTACGCATGAGTTTCCTGTGAGAAGGAAATATTTAAGAAGAGTGAACCAAATCTACGGGCGTTATTTAAAAATGATCAGAATAAAAAAACAAACAGATTTTTTAACTGAAAGTAAAGATCATTAAAACTCAAATGAACAGGATTTACTTTTGTATATGAAGGGAATACCCCCCTCCTCAATACTGTTATTTACGCTGAAGTTTGACTGTCCAAATTTCTTAAGAACAGCTGCATAAACATTGGTCGTTTGAATAGAAAAGGAAGCATTTCGTAAAGTCCTTAAAGCTTTAGCGTAAAGAGCAAGGCATTGTGGAGGGAAGCGACTCCTTCATAAACAGTTTCTGTTTGTTTTGAATTTTAATTTTGCTCCTTACTTTCCAAAAAAGACTTCTTCAGTTAATATCCGTTACAATTATTGTTTTGTAGGAATAAAAGGTACAAAAAATTACAAATTTGTTATTTAAAAATGACTAATTTTTAAGATTCTGATGGAATGAACTCCATCTTGACATTCTAAAACAAATAGGTTTTACCGTTATAATCACTTAAAGAAACGCGTAAAAAACGGTTGCATATCCCTAAGTATCTTTGCAGGGAAGAATATACAATCTGTATCTTAACTACGTATTGTATTTAAGGCCTTTCCGACATCTTTAAGCTATGAAATTTGTAAGATCTACGTATATAATTTGTTTTTGGGAAGCATAGACACTTTCGGAGCGGGATATTTTGTGGTTGGGGCGAGTTTCTGTGGTAGAATTTTTCATGGAGAGTGAAATTTCTGGGGGAAAATTCTGTAGGAATTTCTACCTGGGGCGATTTAAAAGAATTAAAAAATACGATTTTTTTTAACTATAAGTAAAGATCTTTAAAACAAATGAACATAATTTATTTTGTATATGAAGGGGCTGCCGCCCCCCCTCAATACGTTGCTATGTACGCTAATTTGACTGTCACAATTTTTTAAGAACAACTACTGAAACACGGGTCGCTTAATTAGAAAAGAAGTTTTTTATTAAAGCACTTAAAAGCTTTAACGTAAAGAGCAAGGTACGGAAAAGGAGAATAAACCCTTCATAAACAATAATTTCTGTTCATTTCAAGTTTTAATGGTGTTCCTTACTTTCAGAAAAAAAAAACCTTCATTTAATATCCATTACATTAATGCATGGCTTAGTGTTTTTACACATTAAGTGCCATTTTTCATGCCTGATCAACATCCACAGGTTTGTATTCTTTCAAGAAAAATAATATCTCAAGCGCCATTTGGAGAGCAGAAGGGTATATAATCTCAAAAAATAAAACCCTTCTTGCTTCTCATTTTAGTCAAGATATCTGTAATAATAAATGTAATAATAATTTTTGACAAGTCACTACAGACAGAGCATCATATTAAATATGATCTAAATCATTTTTGAAACTCATAAATTTTAGTCTTCATCTAACAAATCAAATGACTAAATTGTAATTGAAAATATATCTTTCATTTTATGAAACCAGCTTTTAAGCTTCCTAAAGGGTTTCTAAATTATTTCTGGCCTGTATTATTATTATTACATAAGTCATTTCATGAATCAAGTGTCCTATACTTGGTTGTATCTTTTGCTTTGTTTATTATTTCGATTTTTTATCTTTTTATCAAAACTACAGAATAGGGTTGGATTTCAAGTGAAATTTTTTAGCCGAAGTATGACCCTCGAGGCTTTACGATAATTTGTTAAATGTCCGTTAGTGTTGATATTATAGGACTATAAATCTTTCATTTTCTTTAAGGCTACAAAATGTTTGCAGCTGCAACGAATCCAAGGACCAAAGATAACGGAAGTATTCTCTGTACCAGATCAGAAAATTTAATCTGTGAGTAAAAGAAGAAAAGACTGTGTATTTTATAAAACAGTCTCTTGTTTCTAATAAAGTTTATCGATTCAATGCTTCTTT
>NW_027066518.1:0-18245 GCF_032884065.1 Artemia franciscana
TATTATTTCTTATTATTATAAGTTAACTGCTTTTTTTTTGCTATGCAAAAATGATTCCTTTGGAAAAAAAAACTGCTGTATACTGAAGTGCCTTCGTATTACACGTGGAATACTAAAAATAAAGTATTTGAACGTCGAAAACAGGGTAAGTCGGTCGACGGCAAACCTACCATCTTCAAAGATACCACGATAGGAAGACTTTACACCGTTCACCCCTATCAACATGAATGCTTCGTTCTGAGCCTGCATTTGGTGAATGTACCCGGTCCGACGTCCTTTGAGTATTTGAGATCTGTAAACGGTACTATACATGACACTTACCGTAGTGCATGCCAAGCTCTGAATTTATTGGAGAATGACCAACAGTGGGATAACTGCATCAATGACGCGTGCGAAACGTCAACTCCAAGTCAAATTCGTGCATTGTTTGGAATCATACTAACAACTTGCTCTTCTTCAGCTCCTACAGAGTTATGGGAAAAATATAAATCGAAAATGTCCGAAGATATACTCCATCGAAAACGGTTAGAGACGTCAGATATGACTTTTGATTTTACATCAGAAATTTATAACTACACTTCAGTTATTATAGAAGATTTTTGCGTATGTATGACAAACAAACCTCTTCAGGATTTGGGAATGCCTTCACCTAATCGTACCGCTGCTGTTTCGACATGTGTAGAATTGGATCGTGAACAAAGTTACAGTACGAGTGATCTATTGTCGTATGTACAAAATAACATTTCCAATTTAACGTCGGAACAAAAAGACATTTATGATACGATAATGCATTGTGTCGATAACAACATTGAAAAAATTTTCTTTTTGGATGCGCCAGTAGGTACTGGTAAAACATTTGTGATAAAACTGATTCTGGCATCAATTCGATCAAAAAATGATATAGCGTTGGCAATTGCATCGTCCGGAATAGCCGCAACGCTGCTGCCTGGTGGAAGATCTGCTCATTCCGCTTTGAAATTGCCTCTGAATTTGCATTCTAAGGAAACTCCCACCTGCAATATTTCCAAATCATCTGTGATGGGTAGAGTATTGCAGCAATGCAATATTATTATTTGGAACGAGTGCACAATGGCACACAAAAAATCGCTCGAGGCTCTGGATCAATGTTTGAAAGATTTGCGAGGGAATTCGAAACCCTTTGGCAGCACATTAATATTGCTTGCGGGAGATTTCAGGCAAACATTACCTATAATACCTAGATCAACCCCTGCAGACGAAATGAATGCTTGCCAGACAAATTATAATTTATGGGCACACGTAAAAACATTAAAATTAACTACAAATATGCGTGTCCGATTGCAAAAGGATGACTCTGGTCAAAATTTTCAGATCAATTGTTGGCAATTGGAAACGGATAGCTCCCAGTAGACTCAATTTCAGGACGTATACACCTACCTGCTGAATTCTGTAATTTAGTGACGTCCAAAACCGAATTGATTGAAAAAGTATTTCCAAATATTCTAAACAATTATAAAAATAATAAATGGCTAAGTGAAAGAGCGATTCTTGCACCCAAAAATATTGACGTCCACGAAATCAACTTTATTGTTTTGACCAAGATTCGAGACCAGGCAGTCCTTTACAAGTCAGCCGACACAGTTTTGGAACCAAATGAGGCGGTTAATTATCCATCTGAATTTTTAAATTCCGTGGATCTTTCAGGGTTTCCACCATACGTGCCACAACTAAAAATAGGCATACCAATAATATTGTTACATAACATAAACTCCCCAAAGCTTTGCAATGGCACGCGACTTGCCGTAAAAAAAAAAACAATGGAAAACGTAATAGAGGCCAAAATCTTGACAGGACCTTTTGAGGTCGAGGCTGTTCTTATTCCTCGCATTCCCATGATTCCAACGTATGTGCCTTTTCAATTTAAAAGATTGCAATTCCCAATTTGATTAGTATTTGCAATCACCATCAACAAAGCTTAAGGTCAATCATTACAAAAATGTATGTGCAGCGACAATTGGACAGCGAAGAATGTTGTATATTCGCAAGTTTAACGCACTTAATTTGTATTGTATCTATCTATCTATCTATCTATATAAAACGAGCTGTGTGTATGCATGTTTGTTTGTTTGTAAAAATAGCGTTTGTATATGACGTCATTAGAAGGTACATTAGGGTTTGTATATGCACAGACAATGGGAAAGCCAAGAATCTATCTATATATATAAATATAAGTTGTCTGTGTGTCGAGTGACGTCATGTTTGTGTGTCGACTGACGTCATGTTTGTAGATTGACGAAGTTACACACCGGGACATCGGGACACAAATGACGACCGGGACACCGGGATATCTTATCTATATATATAAAAATAAGTTGTCTGTCTGTGTGTCTGTCTGTGGATCAGGTGACGTCATGTTTCTGTGTTGACTGACGTCATGAAATTAGTTGTCGTCATTTTTGCTTTGACGGTGACGTCATTCAAGATATTTAAGACATATGTTCACGTAGAAATCTATTAATGTGCCAAGGAATCAAAAGAACAGCAAGGAAACAGGCTTGAGGCTGATAGAGAAACAAGAAAAGAAAGCGTGCCGAGGAATCAAAAGAACAGCAAGGAAACAGGCTTGAGGCTGATAGAGGAAGAAAGAACAGAAAGCGTGCCGAGGAATCAAAAGAACAGCAAGGAAACAGGCTTGAGGCTGATAGAGAAAAACAATTTCAGGACGTATACAACTACCTGTTGATTTCTGTAATTTAGTGACGTCCAAAAATGAATTGATTGAAAAAGTATTTTCGAATATTCTAAAAAATTATAAAAATAATTAATGGCTAAGTGAAAGAGCGATTCTCGCACCCAAAAATATAGACGTCCACGAAATCAACAATGTTGTTTTGACCAAGATTCGAGACCAGGCAGTTCTTTACAAGTCAGTAGACACAGTTTTGGAACCAAATGAAGCGGTTAATTATCCATCTGAATTTTTAAATTCCATAGATCTTTCAGGGTTTCCACCACACGTGCTACAACTAAAAATAGGCGTACCAATAATACTTTTAAGAAATATAAACCCACCAAAGCTTTGCTATGGCACTCGACTTGCCGTAAAAAAAAACAATGGAAAACATAATAGAGGCAACAATCTTGACAGGGCCTTTTGAGGGTGAGGCTGTTCTTATTCCTCGCATTCTCATGATTCCAACGGATCTGCCTTTTCAATTTAAAAGATTGCAATTCCAAATTCGATTAGTATTTGCAATCACCATTAACAAAGCTCAAGGCCAATCATTAGAAAAATGTGGTATAGATCTTAATACTGATTGTTTTTCCCATGGACAATTGTACGTTGCATGTTCGAGGGTCGGTAAACCTGACAATCTATTTATATGCAGCGACAATTGGACAGCGAAGAATGTTGTATATTCGCAAGTTTTACGCAGTTAATTTGTATTGTATCTATCTATCTATCTATCTATATAAAAACGAGTTGTGTGTATGCATGTTTGTTTGTTCGTAAAAAGAGCGTTTGCATATGATGTCATTATTAGTACAGACGGCTTTGTATATGCAGAGACAATGGGAAAGCCAAAAATGTTGTATATTCGCAATTTTTACGTAGTTTAACTCCTGCAGACGAAATGAATGCTTGCCTAATAAATTCTAATTTATGGGCACACGTAAAAATATTAAAATTAACTACAAATATGCGTGTCCGATTGCAAAACGATGACTCTGGTCAAACAGTAGACTCAATTTCAAGACGTATACAACTACCTGGTGATTTTTGTAATTTAGTGACGTCCAAAAATGAATTGATTGAAAAAGTATTTCCGAATATTCTAAAAAATTATAAAAACAATAAATGGCTAAGTGAAAGAGCGATTCTCGCACCCAAAAATATAGACGTCCACGAAATCAACAATATTGTTTTGACCAAGACTCGAGACCAGGCAGTCCTTTACAAGTCAGTCGACACAGTTTTGGAACCAAATGAAGCGGTTAATTATCCATCTGAATTTTTAAATTCCATAGATCCTTCAGGGTTTCCACCACAAGTGCTACAACTAAAAATAGGTGTACCAATAATACTTTTAAGAAATATCAACCCACCAAAGCTTTGCAATGGCACGCGACTTGCCGTAAAAAAAAACAATGGAAAACCTAATAGAGGCCACAATCTTGACAGGGCCTTATGAAGGTGAGGCTGTTCTTATTCCTCGCATTCCCATGATTCCAACGGATCTGCTTTTTCAATTTAAAAGATTGCAATTCCCAATTCGATTAGTATTTGCAATCACCATTAACAAAGCTCAAGGTCAATCATTAGAAAAATGTGGTATAGATCTTAATACTGATTGTTTTTCCCATGGACAATTGTACGTTGCATGTTCGAGGGTCGGTAAACCTGACAATGTATTAATATGCAGCGACAATTGGACAGCGAAGAATGTTGTATATTCGCAAGTTTTACGCAGTTAATTTGTATTGTATCTATCTATCTATATATCTATATAAAAACGAGTTGTGTGGATGCATGTTTGTTTGTTTGTAAAAAGAGCGTTTGCATATGACGTCATTATTAGTACATACGGCTTTGTATATGCACAGACAATGGGAAAGCCAAGAATGTTGTTTATTCGCAATTTTTACGTAGTTTGAAACACATATATAAATCTATCTATATTCACAGGTGGGACACAGGGACACAACTACAATGACGCATAACTAATATGGCACGTAACGACTTACGCGCGCGGAGGGGCTTGGGGGGGCGCGAAGCGCCCCACCAACTAGGTGTTGGGGTGGCGCGAAGCGCCACCCCAACAGCTAGTATATATAAAAATAAGTTGTCTGTGTTTCGAGTGAGGTCATGTTTGTGTTTCGACTGACGTCATGTTTGTTGATTGACGAAATTAAACACTGGGACATCGGGACACAATTGACGACCGGGACATAGGGAATATAAATGACGACCGGGACACTAAAAGAGAAAGCGACCGGGACACAAGGATTGTTCGATTAGCAATCACCATCAACAAAGCACCGGGACACAAATGACGACCGGGACACAGGGAATATAAATGGGGACCAGGACACTCAAAGAGAAATTAAAGACCAGGAAACCGGAACACAAATGACGACCAGGACAAAAATGACGACCGGGACACAGGGAATATAAATGACGATCAAGATACTCAAAGAGAAATTACAGACTGGGACACCGGGACACAAATGACGACCGGGACACAGGGAAAAAACAACAACGGGGACGCCGGGGGGACAGGGGGATATATAAATGACGACAGGGACACAGGGAATGCTCGATTTGCAATCACCATCAACAAAGCTCAAGGGCAATCATTAGAATAATGAGGTATAGATCTGAATACAGATTGTTTTTCCCATGGACAATTAATTGTTGCATTATCAAGAGTCGGTAAACCTGACAATCTATTTATATGCACAGACAATGGGACAGCCAAGAATGTTGTACATTCGCAAGTTTTACGTAGTTGAAAATATATATATATATATATATATATATATATATATATATATATATATATATATATATATATATATATATATATATATATATATATATATATAATATATATATAAATATCTATATCTATCTATATTCACTGGTGGGACACAGGGACACAACTACAATGGCACGTAACTAATATGGCGCTAACGACTGGTGCCCGCGGGGGGGGGGGGGCTTGGGGGGGCACGAAGAACCCCCACCAACTAGGTGTTGGGGTGGCGAAGAGCCACCCCAACAGCTAGTAGGGAATATAAATGACGACTGGGACACTCAAAGAGAAGGCAACCGAGACACAAGGAATGTTCGATTAGCAATCACCATCAACAAAGCACCGGGAAACAAATGACGACCGGGACACAGGGAATATAAATGACGACCAGGACACTCAAAGAGAAATTACAGACCGGGCCACCGGAACACAAGTGACGATCAGGACAATAATGACGACCGGGACAAAAATGACGACCGGGACACCGGGAATAATAATGACGACCGCGACACTCAAAGAGAAATTACAGACTGGGACACCGGGACACAAATGACGACCGGGACACAAGGAAACAGCAACAACGGGGACGCCAGGGGCACAGGTAGATATATAAATGACGACGGGGACACAGGGAATGTTCGATTAGCAATCACCATCAACAAAGCTCAAGGACAATCATTAGAATAATGAGGTATAGATCTGAATACAGATTGTTTTTTCCCATGAACAATTATATGTTGCCTGTTCAAGAGTCAGTGAACATGACAATCTATTTATATGCACAGACAATGGGACAGCCAAGAATGTTGTATATTCGCAAGTTTTACGTAATTAAATATATATATATATATTTATATATACTAGCTGTTGGGGTGGCGCTTCGCGCCACCCCAACACCTAGTTGGTGGGGGCGCTTCGCGCTCCCCCACCCCCAAGCCCCCCCGCGCGCGAAAGTCGTTACGCGCCATAATAGTTACGCGCCATTGTAGTTGTGTCCCTATGTCCCACCTGTGAATATAGATATATATATACATATATATATATATATATATATATATATATATATATATATATATATATATATATATATATATATATGGTTTTAACTACCTAAAACTTGCGAATATACAACATTCTTTGCTGTCCCATTGTCTTTGCATATAAATAGATTGTCAGGTTTACCGACTCTTGAACATGCAACATATAATGGTCCATGGGAAAACAATCTGTATTCAGATCTATACCTCATGATTCTAATGATTGCCCTTGAGCTTTGTTGATGGTGATTGCTAATCGACCATTCCCTGCCCCGGTGTCCCGGTCGTCATTTATATCCCCCTGTTTCCCCCGGTGTCCCCGTTGTAGTTGTGTCCCTGTGTCCCGGTCGTCATTTATATTCCCAGTGTCCCGGTCGTCATTTGTATCCCGGTGTCCCGGTCTGTATATACATTCGTTTTTTAGTTTTGTTTTTCTCCTTTATTTTTTTCCTTTTTTTTTCTTTTTTAGTTTATTTAGATTTTTAGATTTTTTAGTTTTTTTATTAGTTTTTAGTTTTTTTTTTCTTTTTAGTTTTTTTGTAGTTTTTACCTTCTTTTTAGTTTTGTTAGTTTTTTTTTTACTTATGTCCTGGTCGTCATTTATACTCCCTGTGTCCCGGTGCTTTGTTGATTGCTAATCGAACATTCCTTTTGTCCTGGTCGCTTTCTCTTTGAGTGTCGTCATTTATTTTTTTCGTTTTTAGTTCTTTTAGTTTTTACCTTTTTTAGTTTTTTTTAGTTTTTTAGATGAAAATTTTTTTTAGTTTTTTCCTTTTTTTCTCTTTAGTTTTTTTATTGGTTTTTACCTTTATTTTAGCTTTTTTTTCAGTTTTTTTCCTTTTTTTTAGTTTTTTTTAATTTTTTTTTTTTTTAGTTTTTTACCTTTTTTTAGTTTTTTTAGTTTTTTTAGTTTTTTAGCTTTTTTACTTTTTTTTATTAGTTTTTAGTTTTTTTGTAGTTTTTGCCTTTTTTTAGTTTTTTCAATTTTTTTTTTAGTTTTTTATTGGTTTTTACCTTTATTTTAGCTTATTTTTCAGTTTTTTCCTTTTTTTTTAGTTTTTTTTTAGTTTTTAGTTTTTTTAGTTTTTTACCTTTTTTTAGTTTTTTTAGTTTTTTTAGTTTTTTAGCTTTTTTATTTTTTTTTATTAGTTTTTAGTTTTTTTTTGTAGTTTTTGCCTTTTTTTAGTTTTTTAGTTTTTTAGCTTTTTTATTAGTTTTTAGTTTTTTGTAGTTTTTGCCTTTTTTTAGTTTTTTTAGTTTTTTAGCTTTTTTATTTTTTTTATTAGTTTTTAGTTTTTTTTGTAGTTAGTTTTTTTAGTTTTTTACCTTTTTTTAGTTTTTTTAGTTTTTTTAGTTTTTGAGCTTTTTTATTTTTTTATTAGTTTTTAGTTTTTTTTGTAGTTTTTGCCTTTTTTAGTTTTTTTAGTTTTTTAGCTTTTTTATTAGTTTTTAGTTTTTTTTTGTGGTTTTTGCCTTTTTTTAGTTTTTTTAGTTTTGACTTCACCTGATCCAGTTTTTTCAGGTGACGTCACCTGATCCAAATAGATTGTCAGGTTTACCGACTCTTGAACATGCAACATATAATGGTCCATGGGAAAACAATCTGTATTCAGATCTATACCTCATGATTCTAATGATTGCCCTTGAGCTTTGTTGATGGTGATTGCTAATTGACCATTCCCTGTCCCGGTCGTCATTTATATCCCCCTGTTTCCCCCGGTGTCCCCGTTGTAGTTGTGTCCCTGTGTCCCGGTCGTCATTTATATTCCCTGTGTCCCGGTTGTCATTTGTATCCCGGTGTCCCGGTCTGTATATACATTCGTTTTTTAGTTTTGTTTTTCTCCTTTATTTTTTTCCTTTTTTTTCTTTTTTAGTTTATTTAGATTTTTAGATTTTTTAGTTTTTTTTATTAGTTTTTAGTTTTTTTTTTTCTTTTTAGTTTTTGTGTAGTTTTTACCTTCTTTTTAGTTTTGTTAGTTTTTTTTTTTACTTATGTCCTGGTCGTCATTTATACTCCCTGTGTCCCGGTGCTTTGTTGATTGCTAATCGAACATTCCTTTTGTCCTGGTCGCTTTCTCTTTGAGTGTCGTCATTTATTTTTTTCTTTTTTAGTTCTTTTAGTTTTTACCTTTTTTAGTTTTTTTTTAGTTTTTTAGATGAAAATTTTTTTTAGTTTTTTCCTTTTTTTCTTTTTAGTTTTTTATTGGTTTTTACCTTTATTTTAGCTTATTTTTCAGTTTTTTCCTTTTTTTTTTAGTTTTTTTTTATTTTTTATTTTTTTTAGTTTTTTACCTTTTTTTAGTTTTTTTAGTTTTTTTAGTTTTTTAGCTTTTTTACTTTTTTTATTAGTTTTTAGTTTTTTTTTTGTAGTTTTTGCCTTTTTTTAGTTTTTTCAGTTTTTTTTTAGTTTTTTATTGGTTTTTACCTTTATTTTAGCTTATTTTTCAGTTTTTTCTTTTTTTTTTTAGTTTTTTTTAGTTTTTAGTTTTTTTAGTTTTTTACCTTTTTTTAGTTTTTTTTAGTTTTTTTAGTTTTTTATTAGTTTTTAGTTTTTTTTTGTAGTTTTTGCCTTTTTTTAGTTTTTTTAGTTTTTTTAGCTTTTTTATTTTTTTTATTAGTTTTTAGTTTTTTTTTGTAGTTAGTTTTTTTAGTTTTTTACCTTTTTTTAGTTTTTTTATTTTTTTAGCTTTTTTATTTTTTTATTAGTTTTTAGTTTTTTTTGTAGTTTTTGCCTTTTTTTAGTTTTTTTAGTTTTTTAGCTTTTTTATTAGTTTTTAGTTTTTTTTGTAGTTTTTGCCTTTTTTTAGTTTTTTTAGTTTTGACGTCACCTGATCCAGTTTTTTCAGGTGACGTCACCTGATCCAAATAGATTGTCAGGTTTACCGACTCTTGAACATGCAACATATAATGGTCCATGGGAAAACAATCTGTATTCAGATCTATACCTCATGATTCTAATGATTGCCCTTGAGCTTTGTTGATGGTGATTGCTAATTGACCATTCCCTGTCCCGGTGTCCCGGTCGTCATTTATATCCCCCTGTTTCCCCCGGTGTCCCCGTTGTAGTTGTGTCCCTGTGTCCCGGTCGTCATTTATATTCCCTGTGTCCCGGTCGTCATTTGTATCCCGGTGTCCCGGTCTGTATATACATTCGTTTTTTAGTTTTGTTTTTCTCCTTTATTTTTTTCCTTTTTTTTCTTTTTTAGTTTATTTAGATTTTTAGATTTTTTCGTTTTTTTTATTAGTTTTTAGTTTTTTTTTCTTTTTAGTTTTTGTGTAGTTTTTACCTTCTTTTTAGTTTTGTTAGTTTTTTTTTTTTTACTTATGTCCTGGTCGTCATTTATACTCCCTGTGTCCCGGTGCTTTGTTGATTGCTAATCGAACATTCCTTTTGTCCTGGTCGCTTTCTCTTTGAGTGTCGTCATTTATTTTTTTCTTTTTTAGTTCTTTTAGTTTTTACCTTTTTTAGTTTTTTTTAGTTTTTTAGATGAAAATTTTTTTTAGTTTTTTCCTTTTTTTCTTTTTAGTTTTTTATTGGTTTTTACCTTTATTTTAGCTTATTTTTCAGTTTTTTCCTTTTTTTTTAGTTTTTTTTTATTTTTTATTTTTTTTAGTTTTTACCTTTTTTTAGTTTTTTTAGTTTTTTAGCTTTTTTACTTTTTCTATTAGTTTTTAGTTTTTTTTTGTAGTTTTTGCCTTTTTTTAGTTTTTTCAGTTTTTTTTTTTAGTTTTTTATTGGTTTTTTACCTTTATTTTAGCTTATTTTTCAGTTTTTTCTTTTTTTTTTTAGTTTTTTTTTAGTTTTTAGTTTTTTTAGTTTTTTACCTTTTTTTAGTTTTTTTTAGTTTTTTTAGTTTTTTATTAGTTTTTAGTTTTTTTTGTAGTTTTTGCCTTTTTTTAGTTTTTTTAGTTTTTTTAGCTTTTTTATTTTTTTTATTAGTTTTTAGTTTTTTTTGTAGTTAGTTTTTTTAGTTTTTTACCTTTTTTTAGTTTTTTTAGTTTTTTTAGTTTTTTATCTTTTTTATTTTTTTTATTAGTTTTTAGTTTTTTTTGTAGTTTTTGCCTTTTTTTAGTTTTTTTCAGTTTTGACGTCACCTGATCCAGTTTTTTCAGGTGACGTCACCTGATCCACGATCCACAGATCCACAGACAACTTATTTTTATATATATATATATATATATATATATATATATATATATATATATATATATATATATATATATATATATATATATATATATATATATATATAATATTATATATATATATATATATATATATATATATATATATATATCTATATTCACAGGTGGGACACAGGGACACAATTAAAATGGCGCGTAACTAATATGGCACGTAACGACCTACGCGCGCGGGGGGGCTTGGGGGGGAAGCAACCCCACCAACTACGTGTTGGGGTGGCGTTTCGCGCAACCCCAACAGCTAGTTAATGATAAATCATACTAGTTCTACGTTGCATGGGCAACGTGGGGTGCTGCGGCAACCTCTGTTCGGCTTCGCCGAGTAAAGTTTTGCGACAGCAACACTTTGGTTTTGTTTCTTCATACAAGGTTTTGTTTGATGTGAAACCTGATGAAACAAGGTTTTGGTTTTGTTTCTTCAACAGCTAGTGTTGTATATTCGCAAGTTTTACGTAGTTCAAAACACATATATAAATCTATCTATATTCATAGGTGGTACACAGGGACACAACTACAATGGCGCGTAACGACTTACGCGCGGGAGGGGGGCACAAAATTCCCCCTCCAACTAAGTGTTGGGGTGTCGTGAAGCGCCACCCCAACAGCTTGTTAATTATAAATCATACTAGATCTACGTTGCATGGGCAACGTGGGGTGCTGCGCCAACCTTTGTTCGGTTTCGCCGAGTAAAGTGTTGCAATAGCAACACTTTGGTTTTGTTTCTTCGCTTCGATTAAATACATAAGATGTTAATCTGTAAGAATCTTAAAATAAATACTAGGTACGCCAACTCGCAAAAGTTGCAAACCCCAGATTGCAACTAGCGAAAGTTGCAAGCCCCTCATCGCTGAAGATAATTGTAGCCTAACAGCCGATTATCACTTACAAGTCCCCTACATGTCTTACCACTGGAACCAAATTGGTCTTACTATCAAATACACCGGAAACACATAATAGGTACATCAACTAGGAAAAGTTGCTAACCCCTCATTGCCGAAGATTATTATGAGCTAACAGCCGACTGTTGCTTAAAACTCTCCTATATATGCCACAATTGATATCAGCCTATTTTTGGTTTCAGTGTATAACTTACTACTGAAGTTGTCAACCACTTTAAACTTTCAAACTGCTGTATCTTATGAAGGAATTTTTCTACGAAAAAATGGATGACATATACTTTGATCAGCTCATCAAAAGATATGGACTGCCATCGAAAAAAAAATCTATCTTTCTTAGTTCAAAAGTTGACTTTTTTGCCGTAGGCCAAGTTTAAGACATCATCATTTAGAAAGGAGCAAAGGAATTTCTTTAACAATGAGAGAACTTTTGAAGTTTATGCCATTTCTGTATCGGCCTATTTTTGGTTTCAGTGCGTGCCTTATTACTGAAGTTGTCAACCCCTTAAGCTTTCAATCTGGTATAGCTCATGAAGGAATTTTTCTACCAAAAAAGGATGACATATACATTGATCAGCTCATCAAGAGCTATCGATTGCCGTCGAAAAAAAACTAATTTATCTGTCTCAATTCAAAAGTTGACTTTTTTACCGTAGGCCATGTATCTAACGTCGTTTCTTAGAAGAGAGCAAAGGATAGACTCTAATTTCTTTAATAATGAGAGAAAATTTAAAGTTTAACAGCCACATCTGATACCATTTCTTTACCGCCATCCCCAGTGCGAAAAATCGAATGATAAACTCAGCTGAAATCACGAACAGAAATGGGTAGAAACCCAAGCAAAAACCATCCTTTTTGGCCCCAGGTAAGAGTTCTACGAAGCTTTCCAAATGCAAAGTCATATTCATCAATCTGGCCTAAGGTCCACACTTTTGGTAAAAATCGCAGAGATTAGATCCTTGCCACTTTCCAGGAATAAGCTGAAATTGGGGTGCTAGGGGGGAAAAACACGACAAAACCAAAGTGTTGCTGTCGCAGCACAAATATTGCAAAATTATAACTGTGCCTACACGCATTTAGTTTGCTTTTAATCGCAGAAAACGTTGGTTTATATAGTTCGTTGACCTATCTTTGTTTTCACGTGAGAAATTTTATCAAGGGGGGGGGATGCAGAGTTAGGCTAAATTTGTTGCCATTATTTCCAAACAAATATAATGAGCATACATTATTCATGAAAACAAAAATATACGTTACGAAAACTGGGAAATACTAGATATTGTCTACTCCAAAACTTTCACATTCGAAATGTGTTGCAGGGCACTACTACTTTTGCAGTTCCTTCTTTTTCTTAGCATGTTCAATAGTCTATATTTTGGGAATACTGAAAATGGAAGCTCAAAATATTCCAGGAATGGGAACTGAATAAAAGATGAAAAGTTTTTCTGAAAATTTGTAATTTCCTGGAATATTTTTTTCTGAAACTAATTACTATAAAAAAAAAAAAAACTATCCTTGCACAAAAGTAAACTCTAATGGGATTGTATAACATCAGACGTAAAGAACATAGAATAATCTATTCTCATTCTAAGTTAAACGCCTTTTCTATATTTTCAGGAAAATTGGACCTTAGAAAAGTGGACCTCAAGTTCCTAGATCAAGATTGTTGTTGATATTATAAAATCTTTGAATTTGACAAGATTTTTTTTTGTAATTTCTTTTTTGAATTTCAAAATTTGTCCCAGGCTATATTGAAAAAAGGTCTGGTTGCAATCAAACTCGCAGATCCAAAGAAGTCAGGCACTGGAGCTGTTCTCCTACAAAATAATTCTATATTGTACATATAATCCTATCTATATATATAAAAATAAGTTGTCTGTGTGTGTGTGGGTCTGTCGGGTGACGTCATGTTTGTGTTTCGACTGACGAAGTTACAGATCGGGACATCGGGACACAAATGACGACCGGGACATCGGGACACAAACGACGACCGGGACACCGGCACATAGGGAATATAAATGACGACCGGGACACTCAAAGAGAAAGCGACCAGGACACAGGGAATGATCGATTAGCAATCACCATCAACAAAGCACCGGGACACAAATTACGACCGGGACACAGGGAGTATAAATGACGACCAGGACATAAGTAAAAAAAAAACTAAAAAAACTAAAAAAAAGGTAAAAACTACAAAAAAAACTAAAAAAAAAAATAAAAACTAATAAAAAAAACTAAGAAAGCTAAAAAACTAAAAAAAACTAAATAAGAAAAAAAAATAAAAAAATGAAAAAAATGAAAAAGAAATGAGAAAAACAAAACTAAAAAAAATAAAAATAAAAAAAAAACTAAAAAAAAAGAAAAAAAACTAAAAAAAACTAAAAAGAAAAAAAGAGAGAAAAATACAAAAATTTATTTCATCATATACCATTTCAAAAACGAATGTATATACAGACCCGGACACCGGGATACAAATGACGACCGGACACAGGGAATATAAATGACGGCCGGGACACAGGGACACAACTACAACGGGGACGCCGGGGGGCGCAGGGGGATATATAAATCACGACGGGGACACAGGGAATTTTCGATTAGCAATCACCATCAACAAAGCTCAAGGGCAATCATTAGAATCATGAGGTATAACTAAATATCCTCACTCTGGGTCCACAAAACTTTTCATCCTCATACTTTCTTGGTTCCGCTGCACTCACTCTTAGTAGAGAAGAAAGAGACCTAGGCATCTTAGTGGATTCTGAACTGAACTTCAGTAGCCACTATGAAGCTGTCGTCAAGAAGGCTTCCAAAGTTGCTGGTATGATCAGAAGAAACTTTTTGTGCGAGGACGACAAAATTCTTGCTACGCTCTATAAGTCCCTTGTCCGCCCGATTCTTGAGTATGGACATTGTTCTACAAGACCATACTACAACAAGGACATAGATGCTCTCGAAAATGTTCAGAGGAGGATAACTAAATTCTCTCCCAGGTTACGCTTCCTTCCCTACGAAGAGCGGCTTAGAAAGCTTGAAATCCCAACCCTCTCATATAGATTCCATCGTGGTGATCTTATTGAAATGTAAAAGCTCTGCAATGGAGCCTATGATAACGTACCAGCCCAGAGAATTGTGCAGTTCAATAAAAATCATCTCCGAGGACATCAGTACAAAGTGAGTATGGAACGTTTTTACAAGGACATGGGCCGATGGACTTTCGGCAACCGAGTTGTTCAGCATTGGAACAACTTACCAGAAAGAGTAATCTGCTCCAGAAACCTACGGACATTCAAGAAGGAAGTTGATGAATATTATTCAAGTGACATTTTCTCCTTATGCAAATTTAGAAGAAATGCAAATTAAGATTTTTGTTTTGTAGAGGCTTAACGGCCTGCCATCAAATTTGCGAATATATTTAAAAAAACTAAAAAAAAGGTAAAAAACTAAAACCTAAAAAAAGACCAATTCAAAAACGAATGTATATACAGACCGGGACACCGGGACAAAAATGACGACCGGGACGCAAGGAATATAAATGACGCTCCGAACCCTTAAAGAGAAATCACAAACTGGGACACCAGGACACAAATGACGACCAGGACACAGGGAATATAAATGACGACCGGGACAGAGGGACACAACTACAACGGGGACACCGGGGGGCACAGGGGGATATATAAGTAACGACGGCGACACGGGGAATCGTCGATTAGCAATCACCATCAACAAAGCTCAAGGGCAATCATTAGAATCATGAGGTATAGATCTGAATACGGATTGTTTTCCCATGGACTATTATATTTTGGATGTTCAAGAGTCGTTAAGCCTGACAATCTATTTATATGCACAGACAATGGGACAGTGAAGAATGTTGTATATTCGCAAGGTTTACTTAGTTAAAACATATATATATATATATATATATATATATATATATATATATATATATATATATATACATATATATATATCTATATATATATATATATATATATATATATATATATATATATATATGTATATATATATATATATACATATATATATCTATATTCACAGGTGGGACATAGGGACACAACTACAATGGCGCGTAACTAATATGGCGCGTAACGACTTACGCGTGCGGGGGGGGCTTGGGGGGGGGAGGGGTTGGTTGCGAAGCGCCCCCATCAACTAGGTGTTGGGGTGGCGCGAAGCACCACCCCAACAGCTAGTATTAAATAAACTGTGCGTATAATAGTTCTTACATTTTTATCATCTAAGCACTTAAACAGCAAAGAATTAAAAATATTTACAAAATGAAAAGTAATTGTATGCTATTCTTTTTGGTTGAAGGTATTTTCATCAATATCTATATGTCTGTTTACTCCTGATCATCCCTCAGCAAATATTTCTAAATTTTCTTACCAGAAAACGATCTCTATTATTACAGAGAATACTCCTACAAAACGACCTTGTAACTATAACATCCGATTTCGCCCAGGAAAGATATGCCTAATATTCATTCTTATGTTCAGATAAACAATGAAAACCACAAGATGCAAGAAGACATTGATTGCTGTATGCTCACTTTGATGAGGTTCATCCGCATCAGTACTGACAGATATCTAAAACTAAAGGATAAAATATGCTTAGATAATGAGCTCAAATCAGCATACTAATTTATACAAAAAAGCTGTCTAGCAATGCAGAGTGAAAATCCATCATTAACAATAGAATTCTGCCCTGTCAGAAACTAGTTAACTATGGTTGAGGTTGTCAAATGAAAAAGGATTGCCCTGTCAGACCATTAAAAAAAATTTAAATTGCACTTCATAATATCTTTATGCTGTCCATCTCAACAAAAAGTTCATTTACTAATTGTTTTGGCTTGGATGAACAAATCCATTGAGCTATTCATCAGAAACTTTGAAGTTTGTAACCTATCACAGAAGTCTAAACCGAAAAAAAATTCTTCCTCCAGCATGAAATGCCGACCCTTAGGAGCATGTTGGAGTTGATCTCTTCCAACTTGATAGTAAATATCTTATGGTCACTGTAGACTATTTCAGTAGTTATGTTGCGATTGATCTACATGAGACCAATGCCTATTGGCATTGGCAATTTCCAGACATGGAATTCCTTCAACCATCACCTCATACAATTGCCTACAGTTCCATCGAGATGTATTGAAAAGTTTTATTTAAAAAATGGGGCATAGATAGCTGAATTTCGACCCCACACTGCCCCCTGTCTAATACCCTTTTAGAAAAGGCAAGTCAATATTTCAAAACTATAATAGGGACACACAAAAATTCACAAACGATAAATACCTTGCACTTCTAGAACACAGAGAAATCCTGTTTGATGTCATTGCATCTCCAGTATTGCTCATATGAACAAGAACTTGAGATTTATCCTACATTGTACTACTGAACATCTAAAGCATAGAATAGTATCACAACCTGTATTTATAGATGCAAGAACAGAAGCAAAAGAACGACAGAAATCTACTATAATCTTAAAACTAAGCTACAAAAAATTATACCAACAGGGCAGTCTATTAGAATTCCTGAAACAGATGGTATTTGGCAGAAAGCCAGCATCACTGACAAATTGCATAGTTGAGACTCCAAATGACAAACAGCAGAGGTAGAACCAAAAAGAATTGAGACTCTCTGCAGAAGACAATATTAATGTCCCCCTTCCGGAATAGCGTTCCGGAATAGCCGCAACGCTGCTGCCTGGTGGAAGATCTGCTCATTCCGCTTTGAAATTGCCTCTGAATTTGCATTCTAAGGAAACTCCCACCTGCAATATTTCCAAATCATCTGGGATGGGTAGAGTATTGCAGCAATGCAATATTATTATTTGGAACGAGTGCACAATGGCACACAAAAAATCGCTCGAGGCTCTGGATCAATGTTTGAAAGATTTTCGAGGGAATTCGAAACCCTTTGGCAGCACATTAATATTGCTTGCGGGATATTTCAGGCAAACATTACCTATAATACCTAGATCAACCCCAGCAGACGAAATGAATGCTTGCCTGACAAATTATAATTTATGGGCACACGTAAAAACATTAAAATTAACTACAAATATGCGTGTCCGATTGCAAAACGATGACTCTGGTCAAAATTTTCAGATCAATTGTTGGCAATTGGAAACGGATAGCTCCCAGTAGACTCAATTTCAGGACGTATAAACCTACCTGCTGAATTCTGTAATTTAGTGACGTCCAAAAACGAATTGATTGAAAAAGCATTTCCGAATATTCTAAACAATTATAAAAATAATAAATGGCTAAGTGAAAGAGCGATTCTTGCACCCAAAAATATTGACGTCCACGAAATCAACTTTATTGTTTTGACCAAGATTCGAGACCAGGCAGTCCTTTACAAGTCAGTCGACACAGTTTTGGAACCAAATGAGGCGGTTAATTATCCATCTGAATTTTTAAATTCCGTGGATCTTTTAGGGTTTCCACCATACGTGCCACAAATAAAAATAGGCATACCAATAATATTGTTACATAACATAAACCCCCCAAAACTTTGCAATGGCACGCGACTTGCCGTAAAAAAAACAATGGAAAACGTAATAGAGGCCACAATCTT
>NW_027066519.1:0-18237 GCF_032884065.1 Artemia franciscana
CTTTAATCACATTCTTTACCATTTGCAATCATAAAATAGTCTACAATCTTCATTTTTTCAACATACTAGCTATTACCCTCGAAAACTAAAACTTTTGAAATAGGAAAAGAGCCTTTAATCACATTCTTTACCATTTGCAATCATAAAATAGTCTAATATCTTCATTTTTTCAACATACGTAGCTATTACCCTCGAAAACTAAAACTTTTGAAATAGGAAAAGAGCCTTTAATCACATTCTTTACCATTTGCAATCATAAAATAGTCTAATATCTTCATTTTTTCAACATACGTAGCTATTACCCTCGAAAACTAAAACTTTTGAAATAGGAAAAGAGCCTTTAATCACATTCTTTACCATTTGCAATCATAAAATAGTCTAATATCTTCATTTTTTCAACATACGTAGCTATTACCCTCGAAAACTAAAACTTTTGAAATAGGAAAAGAGCCTTTAATCACATTCTTTACCATTTGCAATCATAAAATAGTCTAATATCTTCATTTTTTCAACATACGTAGCTATTACCCTCGAAAACTAAAACTTTTGATATAGGAAAAGAGCCTTTAATCACATTCTTTACCATTTGCAATCATAAAATAGTCTAATATCTTCATTTTTTCAACATACGTAGCTATTACCCTCGAAAACTAAAACTTTTGAAATAGGAAAAGAGCCTTTAATCACATTCTTTACCATTTGCAATCATAAAATAGTCTAATATCTTCATTTTTTCAACAGACAAAGCTATCACCCTCGAAAACTAAAACTTTTGAAATAGGAAAAGAGCCTTTAATCACATTCTTTACCATTTGCAATCATAAAATAGTCTAATATCTTCATTTTTTCAACATACGTAGCTATTACCCTCAAAAACTAAAACTTTTGAAATAGGAAAAGAGCCTTTAATCACATTCTTTACCATTTGCAATCATAAAATAGTCTAATATCTTCATTTTTTCAACATACGTAGCTATTACCCTCGAAAACTAAAACTTTTGAAATAGGAAAAGAGCCTTTAATCACATTCTTTACCATTTGCAATCATAAAATAGTCTAATATCTTCATTTTTTCAACATACGTAGCTATTACCCTCGAAAACTAAAACTTTTGACATAGGAAAAGAGCCTTTAATCACATTCTTTACCATTTGCAATCATAAAATAGTCTAATATCTTCATTTTTTCAACATATATAGCTATTACCCTCGAAAACTAAACTTTTTGAAATAGGAAAAGAGCCTTTAATCACATTCTTTACCATGTGCAGTCATAAAATAGTCTAATATCTTCATTTTTTCAACATACGTAGCTATTACCCTCGAAAACTAAAACTTTTGACATAGGAAAAGAGCCTTTAATCGCATTCTTTACATGTGCAATCATAAAATTGTCTAATATCTTCATTTTTTCCACAGACAAAGCCATTACCCTCGAAAACTAAAACTTTTGAAATAGGAAAAGAGCCTTTAATCACATTCTTTACCTTGTGCAATCATAAAATAGTCTAATACCTTAATTTTTTAAACATACGTAGATATTACCCTCGAAAACTAAAACTTTTGAAATAGGAAAAGAGCCTTTAATCACATTCTTTACCATTTGCAATCATAAAATAGTCTAATATCTTCATTTTTTCAACATACTTAGCTATTACCCTCGGAATCTAAAACTTTTGAAATAGGAAAAGAGCCTTTAATCACATTCTTTACCATTTGCAATCATAAAATAGTCTAATATCTTCATTTTTTCAACATACGTAGCTGTTACCCTCGAAAACTAAAACTTTTGAAATAGGAAAAGAGCCTTTAATCACATTCTTTACCATGTGTAATCATAAAATTGTCTAATGTCTTCATTTTTTCCACAGACAAAGCTACTACCCTCGAAAACTAAAACTTTTGAAATAGGAAAAGAGACTTTAATCACATTCTTTACCATTTGCAATCATAAAATAGTCTAATATCTTCATTTTTTCAACATACGTAGCTATTACCCTCGAAAACTAAAACTTTTGATATAGGAAAAGAGCCTTTAATCACATTCTTTGCCATTTGCAATCATAAAATAGTCTAATATCTTCATTTTTTCAACATACGTAGCTATTACCCTCGAAAACTAAAACTTTTGAAATAGGAAAAGAGCCTTTAATCACATTCTTTACCATTTTCAATCATAAAATTGTCTAATGTCTTCATTTTTTCCACAGACAAAGCTACTACCCTCGAAAACTAAAACTTTTGAAATAGGAAAAGAGACTTTAATCACATTCTTTACCATTTGCAATCATAAAATAGTCTAATATCTTCATTTTTTCAACATACGTAGCTATTACCCTCGAAAACTAAAACTTTTGAAATAGGAAAAGAGCCTTTAATCACATTCTTTGCCATTTGTAATCATAAAATAGTCTAATATCTTCATTTTTTCAACATACGTAGCTATTACCCTCGAAAACTAAAACTTTTGAAATAGGAAAAGAGCCTTTAATCACATTCTTTACCATTTGCAATCATAAAATAGTCCAATATATTCATTTTTTCCACAGACAAAGCTATCACCCTCGAAAACTAAAACTTTTGAAATAGGAAAAGAGCCTTTAATCACATTCTTTACCATGTGCAATCATAAAATAGTCTAATATCTTCATTTTTTCAACATACGTAGCTATTACCCTCGAAAACTAAAACTTTTGATATAGGAAAAGAGCCTTTAATCACATTCTTTGCCATTTGCAATCATAAAATAGTCTAATATCTTCATTTTTTCAACATACGTAGCTATTACCCTCGAAAACTAAAACTTTTGAAATAGGAAAAGAGCCTTTAATCACATTCTTTACCATTTGCAATCATAAAATAGTCTAATATCTTCATTTTTTCCACAGACAAAGCTATCACCCTCGAAAACTAAAACTTTTGAAATAGGAAAAGAGCCTTTAATCACATTCTTTACCATGTGCAATCATAAAATAGTCTAATATCTTCATTTTTTCAACATACGTAGCTATTACCCTCGAAAACTAAAACTTTTGATATAGGAAAAGAGCCTTTAATCACATTCTTTGCCATTTGCAATCATAAAATAGTCTAATATCTTCATTTTTTCAACATACGTAGCTATTACCCTCGAAAACTAAAACTTTTGAAATAGGAAAAGAGCCTTTAATCACATTCTTTACCATGTGCAATCATAAAATTGTCTAATATATTCATTTTTTCAACATACGTAGCTATTACCCTCGAAAACAAAAACTTTTGAATTAGGAAAAGAGCCTTTAATCACATTCTTTACCATTTGCAATCATAAAATAGTCTAAAATCTTCATTTTTTCAAAATACGTAGTTATTACCCCCGAAAACTAAAACTTTTCACATAGGAAAAGAGCCTTTAATCACATTCTTTACCATTTGCAATCATAAAATAGTCTAATATCTTCATTTTTTCAACATACGTAGCTATTACCCTCGAAAACTAAAACTTTTGACATAGGAAAAGAGCCTATAATACATTCTTTACCATCTGCAATCATAAAATAGTCTAATATCTTCATTTTTTCAACATACATAGCTATTACCCTCGAAAACTAAACTTTTTGAAATAGGAAATGAGCCTTTAATCACATTCTTTACCATGTACAGTCATAAAATAGTCTAATATCTTCATTTTTTCAACATACGTAGCTATCACCCTCGAAAACTAAAACTTTTGACATAGGAAAAGAGCCTTTAATCGCATTCTTTACATGTGCAATCATAAAATTGTCTAATATCTTCATTTTTTCCACAGACAAAGCCATTACCCTCGAAAACTAAAACTTTTGAAATAGGAAAAGAGCCTTTAATCACATTCTTTACCATGTGCAATCATAAAATAGTCTAATACCTTAATTTTTTAAACGTACGTAGCTATTACCCTCGAAAACTAAAACTTTTGAAATAGGAAAAGAGCCTTTAATCACATTCTTTACCATTTGCAATCATAAAATAGTCTAATATCTTCAGTTTTTTCAACATACGTAGCTATTACCCTCGAAAACTAAAACTTTTGAAATAGGAAAAGAGCCTTTAATCACATTCTTTACCATTTGCAATCATAAAATAGTCTAATATCTTCATTTTTTCAACATACGTAGCTATTACCCTCAAAAACTAAAACTTTTGAAATAGGAAAAGAGCCTTTAATCACATTCTTTACCATGTGCAATCATAAAATAGTCTAATATCTTCATTTTTTCAACATGAGTAGCTATTACCGTCGAAAACTAAAACTTTTGAAATATGAAAAAGAGCCTTTAATCACATTCTTTACCATGTGTAATCGTAAAATTGTCTAATATCTTCATTTTTTCCACAGACAAAGCTACTACCCTCGAAAACTAAAACTTTTGAAATAGGAAAAGAGCCTTTAATCACATTCTTTACCATTTGCAATCATAAAATAGTCTAATGTCTTCATTTTTTCAACATACGTAGCTATTACCGTCGAAAACTAAAACTTTTGAAATAGGAAAAAAGCCTTTAATCACACTCTTTACCATGTGCAATCATAAAATTGTCTAATATCTTCATTTTTTCCACAGACATAGCTATTACCCTCGAAAATTAACACTTTTGACATAGGAAAAGAGCCTTTAATCACATTCTTTCCAATTTGCAATCATAAAATAATCTAATATCTTCATTTTTTCAACATACGTAGCTATTAACCTCGTAAACTAATTTTTTTGACATAGGAAAAGAGCCTTTAATCACAGTCTTTACCATTTGCAATCATAAAATAGTCTAATATCTTCATTTTTTCAACATACGTAGCTATTACCCTCGAAAACTAAAACTTTTTAAATAGGAAAAGAGCCTTTAATCACATTCTTTACCATGTGCAATCATAAAATAGTCTAATATCTTCATTTTTTCAACATACGTAGCTATTACCCTCGAAAACTAAAACTTTCGACATAGGAAAAGAGCCTTTAATCACATTCTTTACCATTTGCAATCATAAAATAGTCTAATATCTTAATTTTTTCAACATACGTAGCTATTACCCTCGAAAACTAAAACTTTTGCCATAGGAAAAGAGCTTTTAATCACATTCTTTACCATTTGCAATCATAAAATAGTCTAATATCTTCATTTTTTAACAAACGTAGCTATTACCCTCGAAAACTAAAACTTTTGACATAGGAAAAGAGCCTTTAATCACATTCTTTACCATGTGCAATCATAGAATAGTTTAATATCTTCATTTTTTCAGCAGACATAGCTAATACCCTCGAAAACTAAAACTTTTGAAATAGGAAAACAGCCTTTAATCACATTCTTTACCATTTGCAATCATAAAATAGTCTAATATCTTCATTTTTTCAACATACGTAGCTATTACCCTCGAAAACTAAAACTTTTGAAATAGGAAAAGAGCCTTCAATCACATTCTTTACCATGTGCAATCATAAAATAGTCTAATATCTTCATTTTTTCAACATACGTAGCTATTACCCTTGAAAACTAAAACTTTTGAAATAGGAAAAGAGCCTTTAATCACATTCTTTACCATGTGCAATCATAAAATTGTCTAATATCTTCATTTTTTCAACATACGTAGCTTTTACCCTCGAAAACTAAAACTTTTGACATAGGAAAAGATCCTTTAATCACATTCTTTACCATGTGCAATCATAAAATAGTCTAATATCTTCATTTTTTCCACAGACAAAGCTCTTACCCTCGAAAACTAAAACTTTTGACATAGGAAAAGATCCTTTAATCACATTCTTTACCATGTGCAATGATAAAATAGTCTAATATCTTCATTTTTTCCACAGACAAAGCTCTTACCCTCGATAACTAAAACTTTCAAAATAGGAAAAGACCCTTTCATCACATACTTTACCATGTCTAATCATTAAATTGTCTAATATCTTCATTTTTTCCACAGACAAAGCTCTTACCCTCGAAAACTAAAACTTTTGAAATAGGAAAAGAGCCTTTAATCACATTCTTTACCATTTGCAATCATAAAATAGTCTAATATCTTCATTTTTTCAACATACGTAGCTATTACCCTCGAAAACTAAAACTTTTAAAATAGGAAAAGAGCCTTCAATCACATTCTTTACCATGTGCAATCATAAAATAGTCTAATATCTTCATTTTTTCAACATACGTAGCTATTACCCTTGAAAACTAAAACTTTTGAAATAGGAAAAGAGCCTTTAATCACATTCTTTACCATGTGCAATCATAAAATTGTCTAATATCTTCATTTTTTCAACATACGTAGCTTTTACCCTCGAAAACTAAAACTTTTGACATAGGAAAAGATCCTTTAATCACATTCTTTACCATGTGCAATCATAAAATAGTCTAATATCTTCATTTTTTCCACAGACAAAGCTCTTACCCTCGAAAACTAAAACTTTTGACATAGGAAGAGATCCTTTAATCACATTCTTTACCATGTGCAATGATAAAATAGTCTAATATCTTCATTTTTTCCACAGACAAAGCTATTACCCTCGAAAACTAAAACTTTTGAAATAGGAAAAGAGCCTTTAATCACATTCTTTACCATGTGCAATCATAAAATTGTCTAATATCTTCATTTTTTCCACAGACAAAGCTCTTACCCTCGAAAACTAAAACTTTTGAAATAGGAAAAGAGCCTTTAATCACATTCTTTACCATTTGCAATCATAAAATAGTCTAATATCTTCATTTTTTCAACATACGTAGCTATTACCCTCGAAAACTTAAACTTTTGAAATAGGAAAAGAGCCTTTAATCACATTCTTTACCATTTGCAATCATAAAATTGTCTAGTATCTTAATTTTTTCAACATACGTAGCTATTACCCTCGAAAACTAAAACTTTTGAAATAGGAAAAGAGTCTTTAATCACATTCTTCACCATTTACAATCATAAAATAGTCTAATATCAATCATAAAAAAGTCTAATATCTTCAATTTTTCAACATACGTAGCTATTACCCTCGAAAACTATAACTTTTGAAATAGGAAAAGAGCCTTTAATCACATTCTTTACCATTTGCAATCATAAAATAGTCTAATATCTTCATTTGTTCAACACACGTAGCTATTACCCTCGAAAACTAAAACTTTTGAAATAGAAAAAGAGCCTTTAATCACATTCTTTACCATGTGCAATCATAAAATTGTCTAATATCTTCATTATTTCCACAGACATAGCTCTTACCCTCGAAAACTAAAACTTTTGAAATAGGCAAAGAGCCTTTAATCACATTCTTTACCATTTGCAATCATAAAATAGTCTAATATCTTCATTTTTTCAACATACGTAGCTATTACCCTCGAAAACTAAAACTTTTTAAATAGGAAAAGAGCCTTTAATCACATTCTTTACCATTTGCAATCATAAAATAGTCTAATATCTTCATTTTTTCAACATACGTAGCTATTACCCCCGAAAACTAAAACTTTTGAAATAGGAAAAGAGCCTTTAATCATATTTTTTAACATTTACAATCGTAACATAGTCTAATATCTTCATTTTTTCCACAGACAAAGGTCTTACCCTCGAAAACTAAAACTTTTGAAATAGGAAAAGAGCCTTTAATCACATTCTTTACCATTTGCAATAATAAAATAGTCTAATATCTTCATTTTTTCAACATACGTAGCTATTACCCTCGAAAACTAAAACTTTTGACATAGGAAAAGAGCCTTTAATCACATTCTTTACCATTTGCAATCATAAAATAGTCTAATATCTTCATTTTTTCAACATACGTAGCTATTACTCTCGAAAACTAAAACTTTTGACATAGGAAAAGAGCCTTTAATCACATTCTTTACCATTTGCAATCATAAAATAGTCTAATATCGTCATTTTTTCAACATACGTAGCTATTACCCTCGAAAACTAAAACTTTTGAAATAGGATAAGAGCCTTTAATCACATTTATTACCATGTGCAATCATAAAATAGTCTAATATTTTCATTTTTTCAACATACGTAGCTATTACCCTCGAAAACTAAAACTTTTGACATAGGAAGAGAGCCTTTAATCACATTCTTTACCATGTGCAATCATAAAATAGTCTAATATCTTCATTTTTTCAACAGACATAGCTATTACCCTCGAAAACTAAAACTTTTGAAATAGGAAAACAGCCTTTAATCACATTCTTTACCATGTGCAATCATAAAATTGTCTAATATCTTCATTTTTTCCGCAGACAAAGCTATTACCCTCGAAAACTAAAACTTTTGAAATAGGAAAAGAGCCTTTAATCACATTCTTTACCATTTGCAATCATAAAATAGTCTAATATCTTCATTTTTTCAACATACGTAGCTATTACCCTCGAAAACTAAAACTTTTGAAATAGGAAAAGAGCCTTTAATCACATTCTTTACCATTTGCAATCATAAAATAGTCTAATATCTTCATTTTTTCAACATACGTAGCTATTACCCTCGAAAACTAAAACTTCTGAAATAGGAAAAGAGTCTTTAATCACATTCTTTACCATTTACAATCATAAAATAGTCTAATATCAATCATAAAAAAGTCTAATATCTTCATTTTTTCAACATACGTAGCTATTACCCTCGAAAACTATAACTTTTGAAATAGGAAAAGAGCCTTTAATCACATTCTTTACCATTTGCAATCATAAAATAGTCTAATATCTTCATTTTTTCAACACACGTAGCTATTACCCTCGAAAACTAAAACTTTTGAAATAGGAAAAGAGCCTTTAATCACATTATTTACCATGTGCAATCATAAAATTGTCTAATATCTTCATTTTTTCCACAGACATAGCTCTTATCCTCGAAAACTAAAACTTTTGAAATAGGCAAAGAGCCTTTAATCACATTCTTTACCATTTGCAATCATAAAATAGTCTAATATCTTGATTTTTTCAACATACGTAGCTATTACCCTCGAAAATTAAAACTTTTTAAATAGGAAAAGAGCCTTTAATCACATTCTTTACCATTTGCAATCATAAAATAGTCTAATATCTTCATTTTTTCAACATACGTAGCTATTACCCCCGAAAACTAAAACTTTTGAAATAGGAAAAGAGCCTTTAATCATATTTTTTACCATTTGCAATCGTAACATAGTCTAATATCTTCATTTTTTCCACAGACAAAGCTCTTACCCTCGAAAACTAAAACTTTGGAAATAGGAAAAGAGCCTTTAATCACATTCTTTACCATTGGCAATCATAAAATAGTCTAATATCTTCATTTTTTCAACATACGTAGCTATTACTCTCGAAAACTAAAACTTTTGACATAGGAAAAGAGCCTTTAATCACATTCTTTACCATTTGCAATCATAAAATAGTCTAATATCTTCATTTTTTTAACATACGTAGCTATTACCCTCGAAAACTAAAACTTTTGAAATAGGATAAGAGCCTTTAATCACATTTATTACCATGTGCAATCATAAAATAGTCTAATATATTCATTTTTTCAACATACGTAGCTATTACCCTCGAAAACTAAAACTTTTGACATAGGAAAAGAGCCTTTAATCACATTCTTTACCATTTGCAATCATTAAATAATCTAATATCTTCATTTTTTCAACATATGTAGCTATTACCCTCGAAAACTAAAACTTTTGACATAGGAAAAGAGCCTTTAATCACATTCTTTACCATTTGCAATCATAAAATAGTCTAATATCTTCATTTTTTCAACATACGTAGCTATTACCCTCGAAAACTAAAAGTTTTGACATAGGAAAAGAGCCTTTAATCACATTCTTTACCATGTGCAATCATAAAATAGTCTAATATCTTCATTTTTTCAACAGACATAGCTATTACCCTCGAAAACTAAAACTTTTGAAATAGGAAAACAGCCTTTAATCACATTCTTTACCATGTGCAATCATAAAATTGTCTAATATCTTCATTTTTTCCACAGACAAAGCTATTACCCTCGAAAACTAAAACTTTTTGAAATAGGAAAAGAGCCTCTAATCACATTCTTTACCATTTGCAATCATAAAATAGTCTAATATCTTCATTTTTTCAACATACGTAGCTATTACCCTCGAAAACTAAAACTTTTGAAATAGGAAAAGAGCCTTTAATCACATTCTTTACCATTTGCAATCATAAAATAGTCTAATATCTTCATTTTTTCAACATACGTAGCTATTACCCTCGAAAACTAAAACTTCTGAAATAGGAAAAGAGCCTTTAATCACATTCTTTACCATTTGCAATCATAAAATAGTCTAAAATCTTCAATATTTCAACATACGTAGCTAGTACCCCCGAAAATTAAAACTTTTGAAATAGGAAAAGAGCCTTTAATCACATTCTTTACCATGTGCAATCATAAAATAGTCTAATATCTTCATTTTTTCAACATACGTAGCTATTACCCTCGAAAACTAAAACTTTTGACCTAGGAAAAGAGCATTAGCAGAGTTTTTAACTAGTTTTCTTATTCATTTAAATTGTTAAAGGTGTTTTCTATAGGGTGTTGGCTTGTGAGATGTTTCAAACAGGCTAAATTGGATACTTCGGTCTACTTTTGCAGTATTAGCAGAGTTTTTAACTAGTTTTCTTATTCATTTAAATTGTCAAAGGTGTTTTCTATAGGGTGTTGGCCTGTGAGATGTTTCAAACAGGCTAAATTGGCTACTTAGGTCTACTTTTGCAGTATTAGCAGAGTTTTTAACTAGTTTTCTTATTCATTTAAATTGTCAAAGGTGTTTTCTATAGGGTGTTGGCTTGTGAGATGTTTCAAACAGGCTAAATTGGATACTTAGGTCTACTTTTGCAGTATTAGCAGAGTTTTTAACTAGTTTTCTTATTCATTTAAATTGTCAAAGGTGTTTTTCTATAGGGTGTTGGCTTGTGAGATGTTTCAAACAGACTAAATTGGATACTTAGGTCTACTTTTGCAGTATTAGCAGAGTTTTTAACTAGTTTTCTTATTCATTTAAATTGTCAAAGGTGTTTTTCTATAGGGTGTCGGCTTGTGAGATGCTTCAAACAGGCTAAATTGGCTACTTAGGTCTACTTTTGCAGTATTAGCAGAGTTTTTTAACTAGTTTTCTTATTCATTTAAATTGTCAAAGGTGTTTTCTATAGGGTGTTGGCTTGTGAGATGTTTCAAACAGGCTAAATTGGATACTTAGGTCTACTTTTGCAGTATTAGCAGAGTCTCTAATAAGTTTTCTTCTTCATTTAAATTCTCAAAGGTGTTTTCTATAGGGTGTTCGCTTGTGAGATGTTTCAAACAGGCTAAATTGGCTACTTAGGTCTACTTTTGCAGTATCAGCAGAATTTCTAATAAGTTTTCTTATTCATTTAAATCATCAAAGGTGTTTTTTATAAGGTGTTGGCTTGTGAGATGTTTCAGACAGGCTAAATTGGCTACTTAGGTCTACTTTTGTAGTACCAGCAGAATTTCTAATTCTGCACATACATTTCGAGTAAGAAAAATACTTATCTCTATAGTCAGAATTGCATCCTGAATCCAAAGTTATTGTGCATTTGCATCAGAAAGAAAATTAATATTCACCATATACAGACCTAGCCTATACCAATTCAGGGTATATATTTGCACGTTAGTGAGTATATGTGTATGTATGTGTATGTGTATGTATGTGTATATGTATGTGTGTATGTATATATATATATGTATATGTATATGTATATATATATATGTATATATGTAAGCCCTATAGATAGGTAGAGTAGCTCCATAGGAGGCTTAGGCCAAGTAGGACCTTGTCCCAGTGGGGCCCATAATAGAAACTGGGAAACCCTCCCTTGGGGGTCATAATTTCAGGTGGAGTAGGAAGAAGGCCCCTCAAATGTACACTCAGCAGGGCCAACTGCCGTGTTCTCGCGTCAGATGAGTTACAAACCTTCTCCCAGTAATGGGTTAAATTGCATGGTAAAGCAGAACACCATCGTGGGAGGATCCTCTATAGGAGGACAACTGCGGCAGGGCGTAAGATCCAGATTTATGGACAACGACCTCTGTAAAGGGCTGCCTCGACCCTTTCGGGGTACCTGCAAGACTGGGAAACTTGCGGTCAATTTTTCCCACTTGAGGAGTGGCGCCCCTCGAGGAAATTATAGCCTAGTAAACAACACAGCACTCGTACGGGATTCTGATTATTGGATAATTTTCTGGGCTTGGTTTGTTTTGAATGGCGTTTTCGGGCTGAAAAACCTCTTCCTAGCTAATTTATCTACTATGGGCTGCCTCCCCGTAGTAGCATAATATTTGTAGGCATGAATATATAATGAGTCGGAGGTAATAGGCTTGGGACTGTCTGTGCAGGATTTCGACTCTTGTTGATAGAAGAGCATCGCCAAGTGCTGAAAACCATGTTGTAACCAAGATGGGCCCAGGATTGCACAAAGCCTCCAACTTACTGGAGGTCCCAGGGACTTCTTGCTGTCCGGTTCTAAGCCGGCTTAAGCGCTTCGGTGTAGACTTGAGAAAATATGTTGGTCCCCATCCTGCACTGGTATCCGGGATCACTGCTTTTCTTGAGGCCAAAATAATTTCAAAGATTTAAAGAACATGAAAATTGGAACTTGGAATGTTACGACGTTAAAAAATGACTATCGCATCGACATTTTGACTGACGAATTCAGACGGTTTGAACTGGATTTATTAGGAGTTTCAGAAACTCATATCCCAGGGGTAGGAAGCATGAAATTAGGTGACATAGAATTTGTTTACTCAGGAAGGAAGGATGGGGTACATAGACAGGGAGTAGGGCTCATGATGAATAAGGAAGCTGCTAAGTCTTGTTTAGGCTGGGAAGGTATTAATAATAGAATACTAATTGCTCATTTTATGACTAAAAAGTTTAGGGTATCAGTTATAGTAGTATATGCCCCCATTGAACCAACTGATGGAGATACTAGTGACTCAGATGAATTTTACTTACAGTTACAGGAGCAAATAGACAGGGTACCAGGTAGAAATATGGTGTTTTTGCTAGGAGATTCTAATGCCCAGGTTGGTAGAAATAGGGATAGATGGTATCCTAGCCTAGGTAATTTTGGTGTAGGAAAAGAAAACAGTAATGGCTATAGGCTTTTGCAATTTTGTAGGTATAACAACCTAGTTATAACCAATACGGTGTTTGGTCACAAAATGGCCCATAAGTTGACATGGTATTCACGTGATGGTAAGACAGCAAACCTTATTGATTATGTTATTGTAAACAGAAGACTAGCAGGATCAATACAAGATACTAGGGTGTATAGGAGTGCCGTTATTGATGTTAAAAGTAAAGATCACCATCTAGTAGTGTCTAAGGTTAATTTAAAGCTGAAATTTCGGAAGAGTAACTCCCTCCCGGAAAGTTATGATGTTGGTAGACTTCAGGATGAAAATTTGAGAAAAAAATTCCAGGAACAGTTGAGTACTAAACTTGAGGGTTTAAAATTTGACAATGTGGAAGATGGATGGAATAATTTCAGAAAAACAATTTGTGAAGTTGCTGATGGTGTCCTAGGGAAGAGCGCTAAGACAGCAACTAGGAATATTAGTGAAAAAGCTTTAGGTTTAATAGAGAGTAGAAGGGGTTTGTATAAGAATTATCTGAGCGATAGGTCGTATGAAAACAAAAGGAATGTAAAGAAAGTGGAGAAAGCATTAAAATATGAACTAAGAAGATGTGAAATGGAGGCGATGGATAAAATTGCTGAGGATCTGGAAGATGCGGCTAGACGGCATAATAGTAAAATATTATACTGGCATGTTAATAAATTGAAAGGGAGTAGCCGATCCGGACTAGTCCCAGTTAAAGATAGAAATGGGGTCACAATTAGTGATAAGGAAAAAGTTAAAGAAAGATGGGTGGAACATTTTGAGAATGTGCTAAACCGAGATACAGTTGCAGGAAAAGATATAGATGAAAATGAAAAAGTTTGTGATACCTTGGATGTGAAGGAAGATTTGTTTAGTGAGGAAGAATTAGCGACAGTACTAGAAGGATTAAAAAATAATAAGGCCCCAGGTGCTGATAGTATGATTAATGAGTTCCTTAAATATGGTGGCTCTGAGGTTAGGAATAAGCTACTGAAGATTAAGAACATGATTTTTGAAAAAGGGGAAGTACCCAATGATTTTAGGAAAACCTTAATTAAACCACTGTATAAGAAAAGTGACAAGAGTGAATGTCGGAAATATCGAGGCATTAGTCTGGTCTCTGTAGGTAGCAAATTACTGAGTAATATGATACTTTTTAGACTGAGACATGCTGTAGACAAAGTTTTAAGGGAAGAACAATGCGGTTTTAGAAAAGGTAGAGGATGTGTCGACCATGTTTTCACTCTTAGGTTAATAATTGAGAAGTCCCTTCGTTGTCAAACACCTTTGGTCCTTAGTTTTATCGATTATGAGCAAGCTTTCGATTCTGTTGATAGAACAGCGTTAACAAAGGTCTTATCGTTATATGGTATACCAGAAAAATACATTAAAGTGATTTGCGCTATGTACGAGAATAATACTGCTGCGGTTAAGGTAGGAAATGAGGTTAGCAACTGGTTTTGTATTAAATCAGGAGTTAAGCAGGGTAGTGTTCTATCCCCCTTTATATAGATCATTTTGATGGACTTCGTCTTAAGGAGCACAGGAAAGGCAATTGGAGACCATGGAATCAAATGGGGAGGAAGAACGCTCCTGGACTTAGATTATGCTGATGATTTAAGCATATTAGATGAAAGTGTGAGCAAAATGAATGAATTTTTAGAGGTTTTACGAGTTCAGGGTGCTAAAATAGGCTTGAAAATTAATGTTAAGAAGACTAAGTCACTAAGGTAAGGAATAAGTGAAGATGAACAGGTGACCTTAGGAAACGAAAAGATTGATCAGGTTGGGAGCTTCAGTTACCTTGGTAGTATTATTAGTAAAGATGGTGGGAGCAGTGAAGATGTTAAAAGTAGAATAGCTAAAGCTCAGGGTGTTTTGCACAGTTAAAAAAAGTTTGGAAGAATAGAAAGATAAGCCTACAAACCAAGATTAGAATATTGGAAGCTACAGTGATGACAGTGGTCAAATATGGCTCTGAAGCATGGACACTCCATAAATTGGATGAAGATTTACTAGGTGTCATCCAGGGAAATTGCCTGTGGATTGTTCTGGGTACCCGACTGAGTGACAGTATTTGAAACAGTAGGCTGCATGAAAAATGTGGTTCAATACCACTTTCTCGGGTTATAATGAAAGAAAGGTTGAGATGGCTAGGCCACGATCTATGGATGAAGGATGACAGATTACCGAAGATTGTCCTTTTTGGCCAACCGTCTGGGGCTACACGGAAAGCAGGTCGTCCTTGTCTGGGTTGGGAGGATGTCATAAATAAGGATTTAAAGGAAATGGGAACTTCCTGGGAGGGTGTAAAGAGGGAGGCTTTAAATAGATTAGGTTGGAAGAGGAGCGTACGTAGCTGTGTTGGCCTCAGGCGGCTTGGTGCTGCAGTGAGTTATTAGTAGTAGTAGTAGTAGTAGTAATCACATTCTTTACCATGTGAAATCATAAAATAGTCTAATATCTTCATTTTTTCAACATACGTAGCTATTACCCTCGAAAACTAAAACTTTTGACATAGGAAAAGAGCGTTTAATCACATTCTTTACCATGTGCAGTGATAAAATAGTCTAATATCTTCATTTTTTCCACAGACAAAGCTCTTACCCTCGAAAACTAAAACTTTCGAAATAGGAAAAGAGCCTTTGATCACATTCTTTACCATGTGCAATCATAAAATTTGTGTAATATCTTCATTTTTTTCCACAGACAAAGCTATTACCCTCGAAAACTAAAACTTTTGAAATGGGAAAAGGGCCTTTAATCACATTCTTTACCATGTGCAATCATAAAATTGTCTTATATCTTCATTTTTTCCACAGACAAGGCTCTTACCCTCGAAAACTAAACTTTTGAAATAGGAAAAGAGCCTTTAATCACATTCTTTACCATTTGCAATCATAAAATAGTCTAATATCTTCATTTTTTTCAACATACGTAGCTATTACCCTCGAAAACTAAAACTTTTGACATAGGAAAAGAGCCTTTAATCACATTCTTTACCATTTGCAATCATAAAATAGTCTAATATCTTCATTTTTTCAACATACGTAGCTATTACCCTCGAAAACTAAAACTTCTGAAATAGGAAAAGAGCCTTTAATTACATTCTTTACCATGTGCAATCATAAAATAGTCTAATATCTTCTTTTTTTAAACATACGTAGCTAGTACCATCGAAAACTAAAACTTTTGAAATAGGAAAAGAGCCTTTAATCACATTCTTTACCATGTGCAATCATAAAATAGTCTAATATCTTCATTTTTTCAACATACGTAGCTATTACCCTCGAAAACTAAAACTTTTGAAATAGGAAAAGAGCCTTTATTCACATTCTTTACCATTTGCAATCAAAAAAAGTCTAATATCTTCATTTTTTCAACATACGTAGCTATTATCCTCGAAAACTAAAACTTTTGACATAGGAAAAGAGCCTTTAATCACATTCTTTACCGTGTGCAATGATAAAATAGTCTAATATCTTCTTTTTTTCCATAGACAAAGCCCTTACCCTCGAAAACTAAAACTTTCAAAATAGGAAAAGAGCCTTTAATCACATTCTTTACCATGTGCAATCATAAAATTGTCTAATATCTTCATTTTTTTAACATACGTAGCTATTACCCTCGAAAACTAAAACTTTTGAAATAGGAAAAGAGCCTTTAATCACATTCTTTACCATTTGCAATCATAAAATAGTCTAATATCTTCATTTTTTTGAACATACGTAGCTATTACCCTAGAAAACTAAAACTTTTGAAATAGGAAAAGAGCCTTTAATCACATTCTTTACCATTTGCAATCATAAAATAGTCTAATATCTTCATTTTTTCAACATATGTAGCTATTACCCTCGAAAACTAAAACTTTTGAAATAGGAAAAGAGCCTTCAATCACATTCTTTACCATGTGCAATCATAAAATAGTCTAATATCTTCATTTTTTCAACATACGTAGCTATTACCCTCGAAAACTAAAACTTTTGACATAGGAAAAGAGCCTTTAATCACATTCTTTACCATGTGAAATCATAAAATAGTCTACTATCTTCATTTTTTCAACATACGTAGCTATTACCCTCGAAAACTAAAACTTTTGACATAGGAAAAGAGCGTTCAATCACATTCTTTACCATGTACAATGATAAAATAGTCTAATATCTTCATTTTTTCCACAGACAAAGCTCTTACCTTCGAAAACTAAAACTTTCGAAATAGGAAAAGAGCCTTTGATCACATTCTTTACCATGTGCAATCATAAAATTATCTAATATCTTCATTTTTTCCACAGACAAAGCTATTACCCTCGAAAACTAAAACTTTTGAAATAGGAAAAGAGCCTTTAATCACATTCTTTACCATGTGCAATCATAAAATTGTCTAATATCTTCATTTTTCCACAGACAAAGCTATTACCCTCGAAAACTAAAACTTTTGAAATAGGAAAAGAGCCTTTAATCACATTCTTTACCATTTGCAATCATAAAATAGTCTAATATCTTCATTTTTTCAACATACGTAGCTATTACCCTCGAAAACTAAAACTTTTGACATAGGAAAAGAGCCTTTAATCACATTCTTTACCATTTGCAATCATAAAATAGTCTAATATCTTCATTTTTTCAACATACGTAGCTATTACCCTCGAAAAATAAAACTTCTGAAATAGGAAAAGAGCCTTTAATCACATTCTTTACCATGTGCAATCATAAAATAGTCTAATATCTTCTTTTTTTAACATACGTAGCTATTACCCTCGAAAACTAAAACTTTTGACATAGGAAAAGAGCCTTTATTCACATTCTTTACCATTTGCAATCAAAAAAAAGTCTAATATCTTCATTTTTTCAACATACGTAGCTATTACCCTCGAAAACTAAAACTTTTGACAAAGGAAAAGAGCCTTTAATCACATTCTTTACCATGTGCAATGATAAAATAGTCTAATATCTTCATTTTTTCCATAGACAAAGCTCTTACCCTCGAAAACTAAAACTTGCAAAATAGGAAAAGAGCCTTTAATCACATTCTTTACCATGTGCAATCATAAAATTGTCTAATATCTTCATTTTTTCAACATACGTAGCTATTACCCTCCGAAAACTAAAACTTTTGAAATAGGAAAAGAGCCTTTAATCACATTCTTTA
>NW_027066520.1:0-18190 GCF_032884065.1 Artemia franciscana
GCATGTTCAAGAGTCGATAAACCTGACAATCTATTTATATGCAAAGACAATGGGACAGCAAAGAATGTTGTATATTCGCAAGTTTTACGTAGTTAAAACCATATATATATATATATATATATATATATATATATATATATATATATATATATATATATATATATATATATATATATTCACAGGTGGGACATAGGGACACAACTACAATGGCGCGTAACTATTATGGCGCGTAACGACTTACGTGCGCGGGGGGGCTTGGGGGGGGCGCGAAGCGCCCCCACCAACTAGGTGTTGGGGTGGCGCGAAGCGCCACCCCAACAGCTAGTATATATATATATATATATATATATATATACATATATAAATATATATATATATATATACTAGCTGTTAGGGTGGCGCCTCGCGCCACCCCAACACCTAGTTGGTGGGGCGCTTCGCGCGCCCCCCAAGCCCCCTCGCTTGCGTAAGTCGTTACGCGCCATTGTAGTTGTGTCCCTGTATCCCACCTGTGAATAGATATATATTTATATATATATATATATATATATATATATATATATATATATATATATATATATATATATATATATATATATATATATATATATATATATCTATATATATAAAAATAAGTTGTCTGTCTGTCTGTCTGTGGATCAGGTGACGTCATGTTTCTGTGTCGGCTGACGTCATGTTTTCGACTGACGAAATTACAGACCGGGACATCGGGACACAAATGACGACCGGGACACCGGCACAAAGGGAATATAAATGACGACCGGGACACAAGGAATGTTCGATTAGCAATCACCATCAACAAAGCACCAGGACACAAATGACGACCGGGACACAGGGAGTATAAATGATGACCAGGACATAAGTAAAAAAAATTAAAAACTAAAAAAAAGGTAAAAACTACAAAAAAACTAAAAAGAAAAAAAAACTAAAAACTAATAAAAAACTAAAAAAGCTAAAAAGCTAAAAAAAACTAAAAAAGAAAATAGAATGAAAACGGAAAAAAAAGAAAAATACAGGTGGGACACAGGGACGCAACTACAATGGCGCGTAACTAATATGGCACGTAACGACTTGCGCGCGCGGGGGGGCTAGGGGGGGCACGAAGCGCCCCCACCAACTAGGTGTTGGGGTGGCGCGAAGCGCCACCCCAACAGCTAGTATATATATATATATATATATATATATATATATATATATATATATATATATATATATATATATATATATGTTGCATATAAATAGATTGTCAGGTTTACTGACTCTTGAACATGCAACGTTGTCCATGGAAAAAACAATCCGTATTCAGATCTATACCTCATTATTCGAATGATGTGTCCCTGTGTCCCGATCGTCATTTATATTCCCTGTGTCCCGGTTGTCATTTGTGTCCCGGTGTCCCAGTTTGTAATTTCTCTTTGAGTCTCCCGGTCGTCATTTATATTCCCTGTGTCCCGGTGTCCCGGTCTGTAATTTCTATTCGAACAATCCCTGTGTCCCGGTCGTCATTTATATATCCCGCCTCTGCCCCCAGCGTCCCTGTTGTAGTTGTGTCCCTCTGTCACGGTTGTCACTTATATTGCCTGTGTCCCGGTCGTGATTTGTGTCCGGGTGTCCCAGTCTGTAATTTCTCTTTGAGGTTCCCGGTCGTCATTTATATTCCCTGTGTCCCAGTCGTCATTTGTGTCCCGGTGTCCAGGTATGTAATTTCTTCAGTTGACAAACATGACGTCAGTCGACAAACAACTTCATGACACATACAGCTCAATCCTTATAATGACGTCAGTTGACAAACAAACATGACGTCACTCGACACACACACATACACACACAGAACTTAATTTTATATCTATCTATATATATAAAAATAAGTTGTCTGTGGATGGATGGATGGATGTGTCAGGTGACGTCACCTGAAAAAACTGGATCAGGTGACGTCAAAACTGAAAAAACTAAAAAAAGGCAAAAACTACAAAAAAAACTAAAAACTAATAAAAAAAATAAAAAAGCTAAAAAACTAAAAAAACTATAAAGGTAAAAACCAATAAAAAACTAAAAAAAAAAACTGAAAAAACTAAAAAAAGGCAAAAACTACAAAAAAAACTAAAAACTAATAAAAAAAGTAAAAAAGCTAAAAAACTAAAAAAACTAAAAAAAACTAAAAAAAGGTAAAAAACTAAAAAAAATAAAAAATAAAAAAAAACTAAAAAAAAGGAAAAAACTGAAAAATAAGCTAAAATAAAGGTAAAAACCAATAAAAAACTAAAAAAAAAAGGAAAAAACTAATAAATGACGACACTCAAAGAGAAAGCGACCAGGACAAAAGGAATGTTCGATTAGCAATCAACAAAGCACAGGGACACAGGGAGTATAAATGACGACCAGGACATAAGTAAAAAAAAAAACTATCTATATATATAAAAATAAGTTGTCAAACTAAAAAAAGGCAAAAACTACAAAAAAAACTAAAAACTAATAAAAAAGCTAAAAAACTAAAAAAACTAAAAAAAAGGCAAAAACTACAAAAAAAACTAAAAACTAATAAAAAAAATAAAAAAGCTAAAAAACTAAAAAAACTAAAAAAACTAAAAAAAGGTAAAAAACTAAAAAAACTAAAAACTAAAAAAAACTAAAAAAAAGGAAAAAACTGAAAAATAAGCTAAAATAAAGGTAAAAACCAATAAAAAACTAAAAAAAAAACTGAAAAAACTAAAAAAAGGCAAAAACTACAAAAAAACTAAAAACTAATAAAAAAAGTAAAAAAGCTAAAAAACTAAAAAAACTAAAAAAACTAAAAAAACTAAAAAAAGGTAAAAAACTAAAAAAAATAAAAAATAAAAAAAACTAAGAAAAAAGGAAAAAACTGAAAAATAAGCTAACATAAAGGTAAAAACCAATAAAAACTAAAAAGAAAAAAAGGAAAAAACTAAAAAAAATTTTCATCTAAAAAACTAAAAAAAACTAAAAAAGGTAAAAACTAAAAGAACTAAAAAAGAAAAAAATAAATGACGACACTCAAAGAGAAAGCGACCAGGACAAAAGGAATGTTCGATTAGCAATCAACAAAGCACCGGGACATAGGGAGCATAAATGACGACCAGGACATAAGTAAAAAAAAAATTAACAAAACTAAAAAGAAGGTAAAAACTACAAAAAAACTAAAAAGAAAAAAAAACTAAAAACTAATAAAAAAACTAAAAAATCTAAAAATCTAAATAAACTAAAAAGAAAAAAAAAGGAAAAAAATAAAGGAGAAAAACAAAACTAAAAAACGAATGTATATACAGACCGGTACACCGGGATACAAATGACGACCGGGACACAGGGAATATAAATGACGACCGGGACACAGGGACACAACTACAACGGGGACACCGGGGGAAACAGGGGGATATAAATGACGACCGGGACAAAAAAACTAAAAAGAAAAAAAAACTAAAAACTAATAAAAAAACTAAAAATCTAAAAATCTAAATAAGCTAAAAAAGAAAAAAAAAGGAAAAAAATAAAGGAGAAAAACAAAACTAAAAAACGAATGTATATACAGACCGGGACACCGGGATACAAATGACGACCGGGACACAGGGAATATAAATGACGACCGGGACACAGGGACACAACTACAACGGGGACACCGGAGGAAACAGGGGATGTAAATGACGACCGGGACACCGGGACAGGGAATGGTCGATTAGCAATCACCATCAACAAAGCTCAAGGGCAATCATTAGAATCATGAGGTATAGATCTGAATACAGATTGTTTTCCCATGGACCATTATATGTTGCATGTTCAAGAGTCGGTAAACCTGACAATCTATTTATATGCAAAGACAATATGACAGCAAAGAATGTTGTATATTCGCAAGTTTTACGTAGTTAAAACCATATATATATATATCTATCTATATTCACAGGTGGGACATAGGGACACAACTACAATGGCGCGTAACTATTATGGCGCGTAACGACTTACGCGCGCGGGGGGGCTTGGGGGGGGCGCGAAGCGCCCCCACCAACTAGGTGTTGGGGTGGCGCGAAGCGCCACCCCAACAGCTAGTATATATATATATATATATATATATATATATATATATATATATATGTATATATATATATATATATATATATATATATATATATATATATACATTTATATATGAATAAATATTTATATATATATATATATATATATATATACTAGCTGTTGGGGTGGCGCTTCGCGCCACCCCAACACCTAGTTGGTGGGGGCGCTTCGCGCCCCCCCCAAGCCCCCCCGCGCGCGTAAGTCGTTACGCGCCATATTAGTTACGCGCCATTGTAGTTGTGTCCCTATGTCCCACCTTTGAATATAGATATATATATATATATATATATATATATATATATATATATATATATATATATATATATATATATATATATATATATATATATATATATATATATATATATATATATATATATGTTTTTAACTACGTAAAACTTGCGAATATACAACATTCTTTGCTGTCCCATTGTCTGTGCATATAAATAGATTGTCAGGTTTACCGACTCTTGAACATGCAACATATAATGGTCCATGGGAAAACAATCCGTATTCAGATCTATACCTCATGATTCTAATGATTGCCCTTGAGCTTTGTTGATGGTGATTGCTAATCGACCATTCCCTGAGTCGCCATCGTCATTTATATATCCCCCTGTGCACCCCGGCGTCCCCTTTGTAGTTATGTCCCTGTGTCCCGGTCGTCATTTATATTCCCTGTGTCCCGGTCGTCATTTGTGTCCCGGTGTTCCAGTCTGTGATTTCTCTTTGAGTGTCCCGGGCGTCATTTATATTCCTTGTGTCCCGGTGTCCCGGTCGTCATTTATATCCCCCTGTGCCCCCCGGCGTCCCCATTGTAGTTGTGTCCCTGTGTCCCGGTCGTCATTTATATTCCCTGTGTCCCGGTCGTCATTTGTATCCCGGTGTCCTGGTCTGTATATACATTCGTTTTTTAGTTTTGTTTTTCTCCCTTATTTTTTTCCTTTTTTCTTTTTTTTCTTTTTTAGTTTATTTAGATTTTTAGATTTTTTAGTTTTTTATTAGTTTTTAGTTTTTTTGTAGTTTTTACCATTTTTTTAGTTTTTTTTAGTTTTTTTTTTACTTATGTCCTGGTTGTCATTTATACTCCCTGTGTCCCGGTCGTCATTTGTGTCTCGGTGCTTTGTTGATTGCTAATTTATATTATATTTATATTTATATTTTTTATATTTATTAATATTTTTTTAGTTTTCTTTTTCTCTTATTTTTCAGTTTTTTCCTGTTTTTTAGTTTTTTCTTTTTTAGTTTTTAGTTTTTTTTTGTTTTTTACCTTTTTTTAGTTTTTTTAGTTTTTTTAGTTTTTTAGCTTTTTAGTTTTTTTTATTAGTTTTTAGTTTTTTTTTAGTTTTTGCCTTTTTTTTAGTTTTTTCAGTTTTTTTAGTTTTTAGTTTTTTACCTTTTTTTAGTTTTTTTTAGTTTTTTAGCTTTTTTAGTTTTTTTTCTTTTTAGTTTTTTTTGTAGTTTTTACCTTTTTTAGTTTTTTTTCTTCTTTTGTATTAGTATGAAATAATTCAGACGTCATATGCGGACAAACACGACGTCACTCGACAGACAGACAGACAGACATAACCCACAAACAACTTATTTTTATATATATTTATTCATATTTTTTAAGTTTTCTTTTTCTCTTTTATTTTTCAGTTTTTTCCTTTTTTTTAGTTTTTTTCTTTTTTAGTTTTTAGTTCTTTTTAGTTTTTTACCTTTTTTTAGTTTTTTTTAGTTTTTTTAGTTTTTTAGCTTTTTTAGTTTTTTTATTAGTTTTTATTTTTTTTTGTAGTTTTTGCCTTTTTTTATTTTTTTCAGTTTTTTTTTAGTTATTAGATTTTTACCTTTTTTTAGTTTTTTTTAGTTTTTTAGCTTTTTTAGTTTTTTTTTCTTTTTAGTTTTTTTTGTAGTTTTTACCTTTTTTAGTTTTTTTCTTCTTTTGTATTAGTGTGAAATAATTCAGACGTCATATGCGGACAAACATGACGTCACCTGCTCCATCCACAGATCCACACACAGACAACTTATTTTTATATATATAGATATATATATATATATATATATATATATATATATATATATATATATATGTATATATTTATATATATATATATATATATATATATATATATATATATATATATATATATATATATATATATATATATATATATATACATTTATGTATGAATAAATATTTATATATATATATATATATATATATATATATATATATATATATATATATATATATATATATAATATATTGTATATATATATAGTATATATCTACATATATAAAAATAATTTGTCTGTGTGTGTGTGTGTCGAGTGACGTCATGTTTGTTGATTGACAAAATTACACACCGGGACATCGGGACACAAATGACGACCGGGACACTGGGACATCTATATATATAAAAATAGGTTGTCTGTGTGTCGAGTGACGTCATGTTTGTGTGTCGCCTGACGTCATGTTTGTTGATTGACGAAATTACACACCGGGACATCGGGACACAAATGAGGACCGGGACACCGGGAGATAGGGAATATACGACCGGGGATACGACCGGGACACAAGGAATGTTCGATTAGCAATCACCATCAACAAAGCACCGGGACACAAATGACAACCGGGACACAGGGAATATAAATGACGACCAGGACATTCAAAGAGAAATTACAGACTGGGACACCGCAATCCAAATAACGACCGAGACAAAAATGACGACCGGGACACCGCGACACAGGGAATATAATTGACGACCGCGACACTCAAAGAGAAATTACAGACTGGGACACCGGGACACAAATGACGACCGGGACGCAGGGAGACAACAACAACGGGGACGCCGGGGGGCACAGGGGGATATATAAATAACGACAGGGACACATGGAATGTTCGATTAGCAATCACCATCAACAAAGCTCAAGGGCAATCATTAGAATAATGAGGTATAGATCTGAATACAGATTGTTTTTCCCATGGACAATTATATGTTGCATGTTCAAGAGTCGGTAAACCGGACAATCTATTTATATGCACAGACATATAAATAGATATGTCTTTTTTTGGCATGGCTTTTATTCCCCCCTTTTCAGGATAAATTACAGCTTTTAATGGATCAATTTTGGAAACAATCATTTTACATTAAAATTTACGCTTTTGCAATAAAAGAACTAACCCCCAGTGCACCCATATTACACCGTTAACCCTAAAAATTCCCTTTCAGTTGTATATAATAGATTAATCACTGGTTCTAAATCACTATGAATATAACCTGAGCCTAAAACTTACTTTTGAGGCTTCGGTCATCTTCTCCCCATCCGCTACAATACTACAAATTAAAGTTAATCTGTATTTTTCGATATACGTGCTTTTTGCATTACTAAATAAAAAAAGTGCTACTTTATATCTGCTGTTTCAAAGGTTTTGGCCCCCCCTCCCAAAAAAAAGTTCCTGCCTACGTTCCTGGCAAGGAACGTATCATGACCTCTTCAACTGAAGATGGATCAATATATAAATGTAATAGAATTTGATTTTCAAATAGAGGGACGTTAAATGCCCCTTTGCTTAATCAGCATTACAGTTCCCCTTTCCCAGCCCTAAGCCCTTACAAATACTTACAGCCTCATTAGAATAATACAGCCTCATTAGAATAATCAGGTATAGATCTGAATACGGATTGTTTTTCCCATGGACAATTTTATGGTGCATGTTCAAGAGTCGGTAAACCTGACAATCTATTTATATGCACAGACAATAGGACATCGAAGAATGTTGTATATTCTCAAGTTTTACGTAGTTAAAAACACAAACACACACCCACCCACATATATATATATATATATATATATATATATATATATATATATATATATATATATATATATATATATATATATATATATATATATACATATATATATATATATATATATATATATATATATATATATATATATATATATATATATATATATATATATATATATATATATATATATATATATATATATATATATATATATATATATATATATATATATATATATATATATATATACTAGCTGTCGGGGTGGCGCTTCGCGCCACCCCAGCACCTAGTTGGTGGGGGTGCTTCGCGCCCCCCCCAAACCCCACCGTGCGTGTATGTCGTTACGCGCCATTGTAGTTGTGTCCCTGTGTCCCATCTGTGAATATAGAAAGATATATATCTATCTATCTATATATATATAAATAATTTGTCTGTGTGTGTGTGGGTCTGTCGGGTGACGTCATGTTTGTGTGTTGACTGACGTCATGTTTTCGACTGACGAAATTAAAGAACGAGACATCGGGACACAAATGACGACCGGGACACCGGCACATCTATATATATCAAAATAAGTTGTCTGTGTGTGTGTGTGTGTCTGTCGAGTGACGTCACCACGAGTGATCACCATCAACAAAGCACCGGGACACAAATGACGACCGGGACAAAGGGAGTATAAATGACGACCAGGACATAAGTAAAAAAAACTAAAAAAAGAGGTAAAACTACAAAAAAAAACTAAAAAGAAAAAAAAACTAAAAACTAATAAAAAAAATCTAAAAAAGCTAGAAAACTAAAAAAGAAAAAAAAAGAAAAAAAGGAAAAAAAATGAAAAATAAAGGAGAAAAACAAAACGAAAAATAAAAAAAATAAAAAAAAATAAAAAAAAGTAAAAACAAAAAAAAAACTGAAAAGAAAAAAAGGGGGAAAATACAAAAATTTATTTACTAGAAGGGGTAACGCAGGTATAACGCAAATAAGTAGTTTACAATAGGCAAAGCAAACAAGTAACGCACTTCTCTAGGAAAGAATGGCACTGTGCTAAATTTTTGCCTCTGAAAATGATAAGCTCAATATATATTCGAACAAAAATTTTAAGTCGACTGGCCATATTGGAACATTTATTTGACAGTTTTTTATGCCTCTTTGGGGCAAACATGCCGATGGGGCAGTGTTTTTTCCTACTTAAAAAGAGCATTAGACCTTACGATTCCCGTTAACCTTCTCCTAACAGAAAATAAAACAACTTCCAAACAAAAAACCAAACTCGAACTAATGATCATTCTTGTGAAGACAAGTCTTCAAGTCCTTTTGGGACTGTTTTGTCCCTCTTTTGGAGATCACGCAAATGTTCCAAAGCTCATTACTTATTTTCTTCCTCTCTTCTTAGGGGATGGTTAGAAATAGCACTAATTTCCTGGAGCTTGGGTTGTCTTAGAGTGTTTTAGGCAATCTATCTTCAGGGGATCTCACATATCCTTAGGAAGAACTACACTGGTTGGCAGATATGGTATTATCGGGAAATGATATGAGGTACCTGATGATCTCACATTCAACCAAAATTTCTTCCACGTCTGGTTGATATGACATCATTAAAGTGTTTTTTTTTGGGGGCTCTTCCTGCATAATCACCCAGAGTGCCATAACCTGGTAAAAAGGAAATAATGACCATTGAGTCTGCGTTGCACAAGTGTCAATCTCTTGATTCACTGACTTCCACTTAGAGAGCAATACGTGGTGGGGAGACATTCATCCGACATCTCTTTGTTTTTGCCCTGATTTCTACAGGTACCCATTTAGACCTGGGACGCATCTGGCTGAGCTTACAGAGTCATATCATTGACTTCTCTTCGAAACCAAATGACAAAGGACACCAGGTCAAAACTTTGTGTTCAAAATTTAGAGTCTAGGGAGCTAACTACTCGGCTAGGACGGCTTTAACTGAAGCTAGATCAAATTCTATCATATTAATATGAACTTAGCTCCTCTTCAAGCAAAAGTTTTACCAACTTTTCTGGCCATTGTTTCTTGCTGCAGAGACAAGGGAACTGATAAAGAAACCTCATGGTTGGCTGTATCAATGTAATTACAATATGACATTTTATTTTTTTTTGTTTTGCTGTCACACTCCTCTTGGATGTTACTTCAGCAAGTCAAGTTTTTTTATGGTTGGTGAGCTTAATTAGTTTGTTTCCAAATTACCATGGCATGTTAGCATAGTTGCCAAGGTAATATCAAATATAACAAGAAATGAATAAAAAAGGTGTAAAGGATATAATGAAGGTAATCTGAAACGGTATTGCAATAGTCCAATGCAGAGGCTGATTTATAGAAATTAAGGTGGGAACAGGAAGTTTTGAACTTAGATCCTTGATTTCTAGTTCAACGTTCCATGGCTTGGGAAACTGAAGTAAAGTAGTTCTCTTTTTCCTTGATAAAACTTAAATAGGCCTAATTAGCATAGATGGCATTTCATAGACCTTACAGTGTAGGTGGCCTGCTTGCCCAGCAATTTAATATTAATCAATTATTGAATAATATTTACCTTTTTTAATACTTGAATATCTAAATATTGTCTTTTTTGTAATTTATTCTTTCTCCCCCTAGATTGAGAATAAAGAATATAGAAAAATCTATATTCATACGATCTAAAATACAATTCATTCAGTTTCAACCGGGGTTCGTCCTTTACCTTATCCACCTAAAAAGCCAAAAGCTTTCTCTGTGTGTGATATATTTTTTACAAAAGATGTGTCTATATCTACAAGATGAAATAACTGAAAAATGACTTCATACATGTTAAAATCATAAAAATGTCACACTAAAACTAAAAAAAAAAACATTTTGTCGTTAAATATCCTTTTCGTTTAACACATTGACGTCATTCGTTATGACGCAAGGTACCAATATAAACAGACGCTTAAGCCGAGTCACCTCAATTTATTACAGAGAATCATGGGGAACACACCAACACAAAATAAACGTTCACATAACGAAGAGGACAAAGGTAAAAATGTTGTACCTACTGCGCTTGGAAAAATTTTGCTTTCAAATGGTGCTACAATAGATGTCAAAGATAATTCTGGCAGAACGCTTTTACATATAGCTGCTGAGACCGGAAATATAGATACTTGTCAACTACTCATTTCAAAGGGTGCTAAAATTGATGCCATAAATTTTTATAATCAAACGCCTTTACATATAGCTGTTGCAACTGGAAATCGTGATATTTGTCAGCTATTGATTTCAAAGGGTGCTGCAATCGATGCCATTAATAAAAATAATGAAACACCGTTGCATAGAGCTGTCGAGGCTAGAAAGATGGATATTTGTAAGCTATTGCTTTCAAAGGGTGCTACAATAGATGCCAAAAATACTAGGAATGAAACGCCTTTACATATTGCTGCTGCGACTGGAAATCTAAATATTTGTCAGCTATTGATTTCAGAGGGTGCTGCAATAGATGCCATTAATTCATGTAATCAAACACCTTTACATATAGCTGTTGAGGCTAGAAATAAGAATATTTGTAAGCTATTGATTTCAAAGGGTGCTACAATAGATGCCATAAATATTAGGAATGAAACGCCTTTAAATATTGCTGCTGCGACTGGAAATCTAAATATTTGTCAGCTTTTGATTTCAAAGGGTGCTACAATAGATGCCATAAATATTAGGAATGAAACGCCTTTAAATATTGCTGTTGAGACTAGAAATCTAAATATTTGTCAGCTATTGATTTCAAAGGGTGCTACAATAGATGCCATTAATGAACATAATGAAACACCTTTACATAGAGCTGTTGAGGGTAGAAAGATGGATATTTGTAAGCTATTGATCTCAAAGGGTGCTACAATAGATGCCAAAAATACTTGGAATGAAACGCCTTTACAGTTTGCTGCTGAGACTGGAAATCTAAATATTTGTAAGCTATTGATCTCAAAGGGTGCTACAATAGATGCCAAAAATACTTGGAATGAAACGCCTTTACATATTGCTGCTAAGACTGGAAATCTAAATATTTGTCAGCTATTGATTTCAAAGGGTGCTGCAATAGATGCCATTAATTCGTGTAATAATCCCTCGTGTCGCGAGAGAGATTTCTGTACAAGTAATTCGTGTAATGAAACACCTTTACATAGAGCTGTTGAGGCTAGAAAGATGGATATTTGTAAGCTATTGATTTCAAAGGGTGCTACAATAGATGCCATTAATAAAAATATTTGGAATCAAACGCCTTTACATATTGCTGTTAGGACTAGAAATCTAAATATTTGTCAGCTATTGATTTCAAAGGGTGCTGCAATAGATGCCATTGATGCCTGTAATGAAACACCTTTACATACTGCTGCTATGATTAAAGATATAAATATAAGCCAGCTATTAATTTCAAAAGGTGCTAAAATAGATGCCAAAAATTTTTGTAATGAAACGCCTTTATTTATGGCTGTTTTAACTGAAAATCTAAATATTTGTCAGCTATTGATTTCAAAGGGTGCTGCAATTGATGCCATTAATGAAAATAATGAAACACCTTTACATAGAGCTGTTGGTGGTAGAAATATCGATATTTGTAAGCTATTGATTTCAAAGGGTGCTAAAATAGATGCCAAAAATACTTGGAATGAAACGCCTTTACATATTGCTGCTGAGACTGGAAATCGTGATATTTGTCAGCTATTGATTTCAAAGGGTGCTACAATAGATGCCAAAACTACTAGGAATGAAACGCCTTTATTTACAGCTGTTTCAACTCGAAATCTAAATATTTGTCAGCTATTGATTTCAAAGGGTGCTACAATAGATGCCAAAAATACTTGGAATGAAACGCCTTTACATATTGCTGCTGAGACTGGAAATCTAAATATTTGTCAGCTATTGATTTCAAAGGGTGCTGCATTAGATGCCATTAGGTCACGTAATGAAACACCTTTACATATTGCTGCTTCGAAAAAAAAACTAAATATATGCCAGCTATTAATTTCAATGGGGGCGAAAATAGACGCCATAGATTATGAGAAATTAACTCCTTTACATAGAGCTGTTAAGAATAGAGATCTAGATGTTTGTCAGCTACTGATTTCAAAAGGTGCTGCAATAGATGCCATTAATTCTTGTAATCAAACACCTTTACATTTAGCTGTTGAGGAGGAATTTCTATGCACTTCTCAGCTATTGATTTCAAACGGTGCTACAATAGATGCCATAGATTTTTTTAATCAAACACCTCTACATTATGCTGCTTTTACTGGAAAACTAGAATTATGTCAGCTATTGATTTCAAATGGTGCTAAAATAGATGCTTCAGATTCTTGTAACTCAACTCCTTTACATATTTCTGCACAGAACGGTTACTTGGATGTGTGTAAGTTACTAGTGTCAAAGGGTGCAGGCATAAATTCTTTAAACTCAGATAATGAGACACCTTTAATGCTAGCTTCTTTCTCTTACCCCTCAAAGGTGAGTGTGGGTGAATTTCTTTTAGAAAATAACGCAGTTTTTCATCCTTACACATTGAAATCAATTTGTCGGGACATAGTAATTAAAAATGCACTCATTATTCAAAGATGCGATAATATTTTGGATATTCCGGGAAATTTGAAGAATTACCTAACTCATAAGGATGAACTTATAAGTTTTGAACCAAGAGAGTTGATGACATTTACACCACTCTGGTTAAAGTGGATGTACCAGAAACATGAGGAGTTGGCTAAGAGAACGAGTGCTTTAAACACGATTTTTTATAATAATAAAACGAGAAAAAACGTCATGACTTCCGATAGGGTCTGAGACAGGGCGAGACACTACTGCAATACTTCCGCATTTGGTGCGTTTATTAAAGCTAAACTTAAAAAAATACCCAAAAAAGGAAGAGTTTAGAATTTAGCTTTTCCCCTTTCAAAAAAATAAGACATGATTCGAAGCTCAATTGATTTGTGGCTTAAGAATTTTGTTCAAATTAGCTTCGGAAGTAATCAACTGGCAGTAATACACCCGCTTGTTTTTGTTTCGTCTTGCATTTACGAGAACCAACTGATGTGAGAATTATAGAAAGAAGTATCCTTATAGAGCTCTGCTGTGGATATTTCTCAAAATTTTAGCCTCAAAAGTCTGACGACTGCCGTTTTGATATTATAATCAATACTAATTGTTTGGTATCTAAGAGCTGGAAATGCAGATCAAAAACAGCAAGGGCTTGAGGTGCTGGATATGCATTAGGCAAGATATTTGATTTGTTTTTTTTTCTAGACATTTTTGTTAAATCCTAAATTTAGTATTTGGAATTGAATAATTGAATAATTTAGTATTTGAACTCTCTCTTTATATATATATATATATATATATATATATATATATATATATATATATATATATATATATATATATATATATATATATATATATATATATATATATATATATATATATATATATATATATATATATATATATACTAGCTGTTGATTATAATATTCGCGCCCCCACCCAAGCCCCCCGCGCGCGTAAGTCGTTACGCGCCATTTTAGTTACGCGCCATTGTAGTTGTGTCCCTATGTCCCACCTGTGAATATAGATAGATATATATATATATATATATATATATATATAATATATATATATATATATATATATATATATATATATATATATATATATATATGTTTTTAACTACGTAAAACTTGCGAATATACAATATTCTTTGCTGTCCCATTGTCTGTGCATATAAATAGATTGTCAGGTTTACCGACTCTTGAACATGCAACATATAATGGTCCATGGGTAAACAATCCGTATTCAGATCTATACCTCATGATTCTAATGATTGCCCTTGACCTTTGTTGATGGTGATTGCTAATCGACGATTCCCTGTGTCGCCTTCGTCATTTATATATCCCCCTGTGCCCCCCGGCGTCCCCGTTGTAGTTGTGTCCCTGTGTCCTGGTCATCATTTATATCCATGTGTCCCGGTTGTCATTTGTGTCCCGGTGTCCAGTCTGTGATTTCTCTTTGAGGGTCCCGGGCGTCATTTATATTCCTTTTGTCCCGGTCGTCATTTGTGTCCCGGTGTCCCGGTCTGTATATACATTCGTTTTTGTCCCGGTCGTCATTTATATTCCATGTGTCCCGGTTGTCATTTGTGTCCCGGTGTCCCAGTCTGTGATTTCTCTTTGAGGGCCCCGGGCGTCATTTATATTCCTTGTGTCCCGGTCTTCATTTGTGTCCCGGTGTCCCGGTCTGTATATACATTCGTTTTTGAATTGGTCTTTTTTTGAGGTTTAGTTTTTTACCTTTTTTTTAGTTTTTTTTAGTTATACCTCATGATTCTAATGGTTGCCCTTGAGCTTTGTTGATGGTGATTGCTAATCGAACGTTCCCTGTGTCCCCGTCGTCATTTATATATCCCCCTGTGCCCCCAGCGTCCCGTTGTGGTTGTGTCCCTGTGTCCCGGTCGTCATTTATATTCCCTGTGTCCCGGTCGTCATTTTTATCCCGGTGTCCCGGTCTGTATATACATTCGTTTTTGAAATGGTATATAATGAAATAAATTTTGTATTTTTCCCCCTTTTTTTCTTTTTATTTTTTTGGTTTTTACTTTTTTTTAGTTTTTTTATTTTTTTTTTCTTTTTCTTTTTAGTTTTTTTATTTTTTTTTGTTTTGTTTTGTTTTTCTCCTTTATTTTTCATTTTTTTTCCTTTTTTTCTTTTTTTTCTTTTTTAGTTTCTTTAGTTTTTTAGCTTTTTTATTTTTTTTTTATTAGTTTTTAGCTTTTTTTTCTTTTTAGTTTTTTTTGTAGTTTTAACCTTTTTTTTAGTTTTTTAGTTCTTTTTTACTTATGTCCTGGTCGTCATTTATACTCCCTGTGTCCCGGTGCTTTGTTGATGGTGATTGCTAATCGAACATTCCTTGTGTCCCGGTCGCTTTCTCTCTGAGTGTCCCGGTCGTCATTTATATTCCCTATGTGCCGGTGTCCCGGTCGTCATTTGTGTCTCGATGTCCCGGTCTGTAATTTCGTCAGTCGAAAACATGACGTCAGTCAACACACAAACATGACGTCACCCGACAGATCCACACACACACACAGACAACTTATTTTTATATATATAGATGGCTTTTTGCGCCACCCCAACACTTAGTTGGTGGGGGCGCTTCGTGCCCCCCCCAAGCCCCCCCGTGCGCGTGAGTCGGTACGCGCCATTGCAGTTGTGTCCCTATGTCCCAACTGTGAATATAGATATATATATATATTATATATATAGATATATATATAAATATACTATATATATATATATATATATATATATATATATATATATATATATATATACATATATAAATTATATTATATATATATATATATTATATATATAATATATATATTTAACACTACGTAAAACTTGCGAATATACAACATTCTTTGCTGTCCCATTGTCTGTGCATATAAATAGATTGTCAGGTTTACCGACTCTTGAACATGCAACATATAATGGTCCATGGGAGAACAATCCGTATTCAGATCTATACCTCATGATTCTAATGATTGCCCTTGAGCTTTGTTGATGGTGATTTCTAATCGACGATTCCCTGTGTCGCCGTCGTCATTTATATATCCCCCTGTGCCCCCCGGCGTCCCGTTGTAGTTGTGTTCCTATGTCCCGGTCGTCATTTATATTCCATGTGTCCCGGTCGTCATTTGTGTCCGGTGTCCCAGTCTGTGATTTCTCTTTGAGGGTCCCGGGCGTCATTTATATTCCTTGTATCCCGGTGTCCCGGTCGTCATTTGTGTCCCGGTGTCACGGTCTGTATATACATTCGTTTTTGAATTGGTCTTTTTTTTAGGTTTTAGTTTTTTTAGTTATACCTCATGATTCTAATGATTGCCCTTGAGCTTTGTTGATGGTGATTGCTAATCGAACATTATGTCCCCGTTGTCGTTTATATATCCCCCTGTGCCCCCCGGCGTCCCCTTTGTAGTTGTGTCCCTATGTCCCGGTCGTCATTTATATTCCCTGTGTCCCGGTCGTCATTTGTATCCCGGTCTGTATATACATTCGTTTTTGAAATGGTATATGATGAAATAAATTTTTGTATTTTTCTCCTTTTTTTCTTTTTAGTTTTTTTTTTGGTTTTTCTTTTTTATAGTTTTTTTAGTTTTTTTTTCTTTTTAGTTTTTTTTATCTTTTTTTTTTAGTTTTGTTTTTCTCCTTTATTTTTCATTTTTTTCCTTTTTTTCTTTTTTTGTTCTTTTTTAGTTTTTTTTAGTTTTTTAGCTTTTTATGTCCTGATCGTCATTTATACTCCCTGTGTCCCGGTCGTCATTTGTGTCCCGGTGCTTTGTTGATGGTGATTGCTAATCGAACATTCCTTTTGTCCCAGTCGCCTTCTCTTTGATTGTCCCGGTCGTCATTTATATTCCCTATGTGCCGGTGTCCCGGTCGTCATTTGTGTCCAGAAGTCCAGTCTGTAATTTCGTCAGTCGAAAAAATGACGTCAGTCAACACAAACATGACGTCACCCGACAGACCCACACAGACACAGACAACTTATTTTTATAGATATATATATATATATATATATATATATATATATGTATATATATATATATATATATATATATATATATATATATATATATATATATATATATATATCACGAAAAGAGAAATCACCAATGCAACAGCAAAAACACAAAAAAAAAGAGAGAGACAGAAGGAGAAAAGAAGACTGTTTTCCTAAATTAGTGATTAATATAGACCAGCACTTGAATGAGGCGTTAACCCTACTCATCCATACAATCACATAGGTCAAACAGAATAGCCATACACAATCTACCATAAAGAATAATCCATGGACAGACAGTCATGTCGTCAATAAGTATAAGTCGTCATTTACCAAACAATAGAAAAAAATAATAAAGGACAAATAATTCAGAGGCGACAACCCAACACAAGGGCTCATCAAGAGAATACACTGGCCTATATAGAGTTTCGCCACTTTAAATTCTCTACCCAGCCAAGTGTTGTGGCTACCACAGAATATCCATGGCATCCCCGTGTCAGGTATCACCCCAAAATACATGCCTATGAAAGAAAAAAAACAGCAAATGTAAAACAACCAAGTAACACCAAAACAAGCTTATCCTGTTAATATATCCCTCTTTTTAGCAACAGTAGGTAAACTAAATATAATAAATTTTACCAAATCACAAATATTAACACATGCAAATATACAACATTCTTTGCTGTCCCATTGTCTGTCCAATAAATAGATTGTCAGGTGTACCAACT
>NW_027066521.1:0-17962 GCF_032884065.1 Artemia franciscana
TTTTATTTCTAGACTTGTCCATCTCAAAGAATCAGATATTCTTCTATTATATTATTCACATCAAAGTCAAAAGCGAGTCTTTTTCATATTTTTCATTAAAATGATCGATAGCAAAATACATATCGTAGGAAAAGGCCGTATCCAGGTGTTTGAATTACCCCCCCCCCCAAAAAAAAATGTTTGTCCGGCTAGTAAAAACGTTACAAAAGTGAATATATTTTATTTATTTTTTGAAATGTTTCTGTAACCCCCCTTGCCGAACAAAAACTTGAGTAACCCCCCCTCCCCCGACAAAAAACCTTTACTAACCAACCCCCCCACCCATAGCTGAAAAATCCTGGATTCGACCCTGCCGTAGGAGCATCGAAAAAATGTGATTTGGTAAAAAAACAAGAGCTAAGAGCTCATATGGCACTTGTGACGAGGCCAGAAGAGCTAAGAGCCAAGAGCTCATATGGTACGAGCTCTAACAAAATTCTAAGAATCAATAGCTTAATTTAAAAGGAAAATAAGAGGCTTAATGCCGGTCGGGATTTAAAATAAGAGCTCTGAGTCACGATGTCCTTCTAAATATCGAAATTCATTAAGATCCGATCACCCACTCGTAAATTGTAAATACGTCATTTTTTTCTAATTTTTCCTCTCCCTTTAACCCCCAGATGGTCGAATCTAGGAAAACAACTTTATCAAGTCAATTTGTGCAGCTCCCTGAGACGCCTACCAATTTTCATCGTCCTAGCACGTCCAGAAGCACCAAACTCGCCAAAGCACTGAGCCCCTCCCTCCAACTCCCCCAAAGAGAGCGAATCCAGTACGGTTACGTCAATCACGTATCTAGGACATTTGCTTATTCTACCCACAAAGCCTCATCCCGACTCCTCCACTCTAAGCGTTTCCAAGATTTCTGATTTTCCCCTCCAACTCCCCCCAGTGTCAACAGATCTGGTCGGGATTTGAAATAAGAGCTCTGAGAAATGAATTCCTTCTAAATATCAAATTTCCTTAGGGTCTGGTCACCCGTTCTTAAGTTAAAAATACCTTAATTTATCTAATTTTTCCAAATTAACCCCCCCCCCAGCTCCTCCAAAGAGAACGGATCCGTTCCAATTGTGTCAATCACGTATCTAGAACTTGTGCTTATTCTTCCCATCAAGTTTCATCCGATCTCTACACTCTAAGCGTTTTCTAAGATTTCTGTACCCCTCCTCCAACCCTCTATATCCCCGGATCCAATTCGAGTCGAAAATGAAACGTCTGAGACATAAGATCCTTCTATATATCAAGTTTTATTAAGATCTGATCACCTATTCGTAAGATAAAAATACCCCAATTTTCACGTTTTCCAAGAATTCTGGTTTCCCCCTCCAACTCCCCCCAATGTCACAGGATCTGGTTGGAATTTAAAATAAGAGCTTTAAAGCACAAGATCCTTCTAAATATAAAATTTCATTAAGATCTGATCACCCGTTCGTAAGTTACAAATACCTCATTTTTCGAATTACCAAACCCCCCCCCCCCCCAACTCCACCAAAGAGAGCGGATCCGGTCCAGTTATGTCAGTCAGGTATCTTAGACTTGTTTTTATTCTTCCCATCCAGTTTCATCCTGATCTCTCCGCTTCAAGTATTTTCTAAGATTTCCCCCCCCCCCCAATGACGGTGGATCCGGTTGAGATTTAAATAAGAGATCTGAGTTACGAGGTCCTTCTAAATATGAAGTTTGATGAAGATCCGATTACTCCTTCGTAAGTTAAAAATATTTTTTTCAGAATTAACCCCCCCCCCAATTCCTCCAAATAGAGCGGATCCATTTCAATTATGTCAATCACGTATCTAAGACTTCTGCTTATTTTTCCCATCAAGTTTCATTCCGATCCCTCCACCCTAAGCGTTTTCCATGATTTAAGGACCCCCCAAACTCCCCCCAATGTCACCAGATTTGGTTGGGATTTAAAATATAGAGCTTTGAGACACGATATCCTTCTAAATATCAAATTTCATTGATATCCAATCACCCGTTCGTAAGTTAAAAATACCTCATTTTTTCTAATTTTTCAGAATTAACCCTCCCCCCCCTCAACTACCCCAAAGAGAGCGGATCTGTTCCGGTTATGTCAATCATGTATCTAGAACTTGTGCTCATTTTTCCCCCAAGTTTTCTCCCGATCCCTCCACTCTGAGTGTTTTCCAAGATTTTAGGTTTCTCCCTCCCAACTCCCCCTCAATGTCACCAGGTCCGGTCGGGATTTAAAATAAGAGCTCTGAGACACGATATCCTTCCAAACATCAAATTTAATTAAGATCTGATCAACCGTTCGTAAGTTAAAAATACTTCATTTTTACTATTTTTCCGAATTAACCGGCCCCCACTCCAACCCCTCCCCAGATGGTCAAATCGGGAAAACAACTATTTCTAATTTAATCTGGTCCGGTCCCTGATACGCCTGCCAAATTTTATCGTCCTATATTACCTGGAAGTGCCTAAAGTAGCAAAACCGGGACCGACAGACAGACAGACCGACAGAATTTGCGATTGCTATATGTCACTTGGTTAATACCAAGTGTCATAAAAATTGGAGTTTGATCAGAACCCGATTGATGAATAAATGACTAAATTGGGCGACCAAAATTAGAAAATCCCTGCAGCAATAGTTTGATCAAATTTAGCTAACACCCAGCTCAAAATTACTCAATAGTCGTCCCTTCCTTAGAATAAATGAATCATAAAACGGATGAAAACTATAATAAGTAATCCTTTAAAATCCCAAATGAGCAGAAATAAGAATAAACAGAAGTACGGCTACTGCCTCCTAAGCCTTCTATAGACCATATGATGATTTGCTAAACATCAAAAGCATAGCAAATTCATAGCAATGGTCACAGCAAAATTAAGAGCAAAGGCCCTTGTGAAACTTAATAGCTATTTAAAAACATGCTTCAGCCTTAAAGTTTTACTATAATATCCTTAGTTATTTAAAAAACATGCTTCAACCAGAAAGTTTTAACATAATATCCGTAGCTGTTCCGGATACGTTGCAGATACGCCCTTTGACAGCATGGATACAAACAGCGAATATTGATTTATTTCAACGTCCCCGTTAACATTCCCTAAATCAGATACGCAATTTTGAAAGCTTGGGCGGAAACAGTGTTTTTGGTTTAGTTCACTATCTTCTAAAATTCCAAGAAAACTTTAACGTAATACAATTAGCCGTTCCTGAGAGGGACTACTGCAGATACAGCCTTTTGACAACCTTGTGCACATGCATGCGCAACTCGGATGCGATTCAGCTGCTCCAGAGATATTACAGATACAACCTTCCGACATCGTTGATCTACATAGTGTCACATGGTTTGGTTCAATATCCTCCTCACACATTCACAGAAAATTTCAACTTATTACCCTGAGCCGTTCCTGAAATAGTACAGATACAACTTTTTGACAACCTAAATGCGTATAGTTTTATTTTACTGGTTCACACGCCCCCCCCCCCAGCACTCCTTGGAAGTTTTAGCTTAATACCCAAAGCCGTTCTTGAGATGTTGTAGATACTCCCTTTTGAGAACCTGGATGATAATAAAGTGTATTTTGGTTTAATTAGCTTTAAAAGAAGCAAAGTATGTCTGATGAAAGCAAAGAGCGACGTTGAAACTTAATATCAAACAAAATTACTGTTTCGTAGTTTATGCTACATATTTTTGAGAATCTTCCAAATCAACTGGTTAAAAGTCAACATGACATTTTGTTAAAATAGGTTTTACTTGCCATCTCTTTTAAACTTTCTCTTAAAAATATCTACAATTTTGTCATATAGGAATATTAACCTTGGCAGTTTTAGAGATAGATAAATAAAAATAGATTACTTAATGAATATCATCCTGTATGAAATATATACAGGTTTTAGAAACCTCTGAGGGGGATATTAATAGAATTTAGGATATGTAATTAATATAATGGAAATTTATTTTATTGTTTTTTTTTGCAATTTTTTTTACCGCAATGCTACGAAGATTTTGAAATTCTAGAACTCCAAAAAAAAAAAAAGTAAACATGCGTAGCTGGCTTCTTCTGAAGAAAATATACAATCCTGCAGAAGAGGCCAACTACTAAGGAGGCTTGGAGGGAAGCATACTGCAGGAAGGATTGCAAACTTCAGATTCAGGGGTTTTGAACATGAAAATTATGATGGTATCCTTTTCTACTTCCCAGCCCTACCACTCCAGAAATTGCACCCAAAAAAACATTTTTGGTGTCATATGGCACTTTATGGTGGCGTTATCAAATTAAGTTTATAAAAAGTGCTTCGAAATAAAAATTAACTTTCAACTGAGCATTTAAAACACCGTCTATAATTTTTCCGTGCCCCGCTAGCAGGTGAAAAATGAAGAAAAAATAAGTAAACGAAAACATCAGTGCATATTATGCAAAATGATTTCCTCGGTTGTTCAAGGTAAGGGGGGCCTCTAATTCCTCTATGTACCATAGTGATTCTAATGGTGTACTTCTTATTTGGATCCGGTTCCATTTGCTAGAGTTTCCAGGGTCTTATTAGAAATAATTAAAGAAAATGTTTCGCAATGACATTTAACTATTATGGCTATTCGAAATAATAGTTATCATTCATAGCAGCTATTAACCTCATATTTTTAATCACTTGGACGTTTTATTCAAGACATTTTGTTAAACTATTGGTTGTTACGGGTCATGGTTTGTTCTCTACTAGGTTGCAGCTACCGCTCCCTGTGGAATTGCAGATACGCTCTTTTGAAAATTTGGATATAACTCAGCATCTTTAGATTTGGTTCGAAATTCCCCATAAAGTTCACTGAAAGTCTCAATTTAGTACCCTAAGCCCTTCCTGAGACATTCCAGATACGCCCTTTTGACTCCTTGCATGTTAAAAAACATTTTCTAAATAATTACCCTTTTTTTATTTACGGCCAATACCCTAGGGCTTGCGGAAGTTATTTCGTCCTTAAAGGCGTATTGGCTGGATATTTTGACTATTTTTATCAAAATGGACTATTCTTTTTCTTATCAACAATGGACAACAACATCATTTTTATACATTCCTGAAAAAGGCTTATGCCATCTGTGCCTCTCACTCAGACTGTCAATTGTCCTGGCTTTTTCTCCAATTAGCCATGGATTGATGGCAACATGGTTTTAATTCCAGTTATCTTTGGAGGTCACAGGAGAAAGGGTTTAATAGAAAAAAAGCAACGGAGGGAGCTGGTAACCTTCCGGTCAGTTTTTACTCTTAAAAAGAGCACTATATATCTCAATTCCAGTCGAAAGATCCTCCTCCAAAGTTTCTACGGCCACCCCTTCCATAGGAAGGGGTGGCCTTCTCCTTTTTAAAGGACCTAAAATTCACCCAATTTTGAGTGACAGCTATCAAAAGATGATTTGGGATTAAAAATATGACAATTTTATTTCTTACCTTTGTCCCACGAGTTTCATAAGCGAGAAAAATTCCTAGTACAAGTATAAGGCTCTTATAACCAAAAAGGATACCAAGCCAAGTTGTTTGGTTCCTGAAAATACATTCAAATATTCATACATATTTAGCAAATATTTACCAAGTAAAAGTGACTTCTCTGCACATTTATAAATTATTCTGCACATTTCTTTAAATAAGTAGCAAGAAGAAGTGAACCATACGGTATGTCAAGTAACTTTTAAGCCTTTTATAGACACTTTAACCTAGAAAATAAATTGCAATCATTTGATTCTAGAAATGAATTCAACTTTAAAGATTTTTTCTCAGATAGACCTGAATGTCTGATAATTCTGGTATCATAGTATCTAACCTTTCCTTCTTCTGTTTTCAAATGGGTGAGTTAACCAGTTTTTGAACCTGGCGGTTGCCATTGATTTGAACTAATATAGGTACCCAAAGCAAGAGTGAAATACACAATCCTTATTATTATTCGTGAAGTGCTTATGTAACTAAAGAGGTAGAACCCGAAAAACGTGTAAAATTTTTTTCAAGCAAGGCGAGTCCCATAAACAAATTACCTGTATCGAAAACTACTCAAAATTTTAATGTTTTTGTGTATCACCAGAGAGTGAAATACTAAGGTCAGCACTTTTTAGAAAATTAGCATCAGTTTGACAACCGTAAACCAATGCTTAACATTGACCTACCTAATCATCTATTAATGGAAAGACTTACATTACAAAAACAGAGAAAAAAGCAAACAAAGAGGAATTGTAAGAAAAAAAACGTATATATGAAGGCATTTATGTTCATTTCCTAAACAAAAGTTATTCGTTCTTGAACCGTTGAGAAATAGTCGCACTTTACCCAACAGGGCAGGGAGCTAAAAGAGCTGTAGTTCCTTAATTTCAGTTTGCTGCCAGTTTTAATGTCGCTCCAAACTTTCGTCAGGAAAGAATTTTTAAGTTTAATTTTGTTTCTTGCTAATATCATATTTAGGTATATATAAACATAAGAGGACTGCCACATTTTTTCAGTGGCGGTTCTAGGCATGGGCTGGGGGGTAACTGCCAGCCAGTTCTTCTGAGGGTAACTGATCCTCCCAGTTTTCTGACATCTGGAATTGAACTCATTTTGCTTTATATCTTTACACTCTTATGGTATACCTTGCCCCCCCCCCCCGGATTACAAGGCTAAAACTGCTACTAAATCTCCTCTTTAAACCCCCTTTTCTCCATGTTAAAGTTTAATATCTCTGTTCATAATGCTTCACGAATGAGGGCTTTTTGAGCACCTGACTCCATTTATCAGATATTTGTACAGTTGCTCCATTATACAAATTGCTTTCACAGTGCTTTAAATTCTGTTATACAAACTACTTTCAATTGAGCTTTAAATGTATTAAATGAAAAACTACTTTTTCTAACTCAAAGTAAGCAGCAATATTTAAACTTAAAACTAACAGAAGTTATCAAACAGTTCGTGGTAACGAACTGTAGTAAGGAGCGACCCGGCTAAATAGTAACCGAAACTCTAAAAGGAATTTTTATACCAATAGTTACATCAAAAGGATTGCATTTTAATGCTGATTTCAAATATATAAATTTCATCAAGTTTTTTCTTACCCATCAAAAGTTACGAACCTGAGAAAATTTACCTTATTTTAGAAAGTAGGCGGAAACACCTTTTAAAAGTCATAGAATCTTAACGAAAGTCACACCATCAGATTCAATGTATCAGAGAACCCCACAGTAGACGTGTAAAGCTCTTATCTACAAAATAGTGGTATTTTGTATTTTTTGCCGCAAGACAGATTACGGATGCGTGTTTATTTGTTTGTTTTGTTGTTTTTGTTTTGTTTTCATTTGTTTGTTTGTTTTTTTTCCAGGGGTGATCATATCGATCCAGTGGTCCTAGAATGTTACAAGAGGGCTCATTTTTACGTAAATTAAAAGTTCTAGTGCCCTTTTTAAGTGACCAAAAAAATTGGAGGGTACCTAGGCCCCCTCCCACGCTCATTCTGAGATATCCAGTTTAATCAGCATAGTCAAAAAACCTAATAGCTATGCCCTTAGGGACGACTTACTCCCCCACAGTCCCCATGGGAAAAGCTGCAAGAACAAACTGTGACAAGTGTTTACATATAGTAATGGTTATTGGGAAGTATACTGACGTTTTCAGGGGGATTTTCTTGGTTGGGGGAGGGGCTGAGGGGAGATGGTTACTTGAGGGAAATTTTCTATGGAGGAATTTGTCATGGGGGAAGAGAATTTCCATGAAGGGGGTGCAGGATTTTCTAGCATTTAGAAAAAATAAATATGAAAAGGTTTTTTCAACTGAAAATAAGGAGCATTAAAACTTAAAACAAATAGAAATTAATACGCATAGGAGGGGTTCCCTCCTACTAATACCTCGCTCTTTACGCTAAAATATTTTTGGCAATTTCAACTATTTATTCTACGGCCTTTTTGATTCAGGGATCATTCTTAAGGAATTGGGACACAATTTATGCTTTAGTGTAAAGAGCGAAGTAATAATGTAAAGAGCGGCTCAAAGAGAAATTACCAAAAAAATCGTGTCGAGGAATCACAAGAACAACGTGAAAACTGGCTCGCGGCTCAAAGAGATAATACCAAAAGAAAGCGTGCCGAGGAATCACAAGAACAACATGAAAACAGGCTTGAGGCTCAAAGAGAAATTACAGACCGAGACAGCGGAACACAAATGACGATCGGGACACAGGGAATATAAATGACGACCGGGACACTCAAAGAGAAATTAAAGACCAAGACACCGGGACGAGAAAGACGACCGGGACACAGGGAATATAAATGACGACCGGGACACAGGGACACAACTACAACGGGGACACCTGTAGGGCACAGGGGGGATATATAAATGACGACGGGGACACAGGGAATGTTCGATTAGCAATCACCATCAACAAAGCTCACGGGCAATCATTAGAAAAATGCGGTATAGATCTGAATATGGATTGTTCTCCCATTGACAATTATATGTTGCATGTTAAAGAGACATATTAGATAGACATACATATATCTATCTATATTCACAGGTGGGACACAGGGACAAAACTACAATGGCGCGTAACTAATATGGCGCGTAGCGACTTACGCGCGCGGGGGGGGGGGCTAGTTGGTGTTGTCGCTACACCAACTAGCTAGTATATATATATATATATATATATATATATATATATATATATATATATATATATATATATATATATATATATATATATATTATATATGTTATTAACTACGTAAAACATGCGAATATACAACATTCTTCGCTGTCCCATTGTCTGTGCATATAAATAGATTGTCAGGTTTACTGACTCTTGAACATGCAACATATAATTGTCCATGGGAAAAACAATCCGTATTCAGATCTATACCTCATTATTCTAATGATGTGTCCTTGTGTCCCGGTCGTCATTTGTGTCCCGGTTTCACAGTTTGTAATTTCTCTTTGAGTGTCCCGGTCGTCATTTATATTCCCTGTGTCCCGGTGTCCCGGTCGTCATTTGTGTCCCTGTGTCTCGGTCTGTAATTTCTATTCGAACAATCCCTGTGTCCCGGTCGTCATTTATAAATCCCGCCAGTGCCCCCGGCGTCCCCGTTGTAGTTGTGTCCCTGTGTCCCGGTCGTCATTTATATTCCCTGTGTCCCGGTCGTGATTTGTGTCCGGGTGTCCCAGTCTGTAATTACTCTTTGAGGTTCCCGGTCGTCATTTATATTCCCTGTGTCCCGGTCATCATTTGTGTCCCGGTATGTAATTTCATCAGTTGACAAACATGACGTCAGTCGACAAACAACTTCATGACGCATACAGCTCAATCCTTATAATGACGTCAGTCGACAAACATGACGTCAGTCGACACACAAACATGACGTCACTCGACACACACACACACACAGACAACTTATTTATATATATATATAGATTTTTAACTACGTAAAACTTGCGAATATACAACATTCTTGGCTGTCCCATTGTCTGTGCATATAAATAGATTGTCAGGTTTACCGACTCTTGAACATGCAACATATAATTGTCCATGGGAAAAACAATCTGTATTCAGATCTATACCTCATTATTCTAATGATTGCCCTTAAGCTCTGTTGATGGTGATTGCTAGTCGAACATTCCCTGTGTCCCCGTCGTCATTTATATATCCCCCTGTGCCCCCCGGCGTCCCCGTTGTTGTTGTTTCCCTGTGTTCCGGTCGTCATTTGTGTCCCGGTATCCCAGTCTGTAATTTCTCTTTAAGTGTCACGGTCGTCATTTATATTCCCTGTGTCCCGGTGTCCCGGTCGTCATTTTTGTCCCAGTCGTCATTTGTGTTCCGGTGTCCCAGTCTGTAATTTCTCTTTGAGTGTCCTGATCGTCATTTATATTCCCTGTGTCCCGGTCGTCATTTGTGTCCCGGTGCTTTGTTGATGGTGATTGCTAATCGAACATTCCTTGTGTCCCGGTCGCTTTCTCTTTGAGTGTCCCGGTCTTCATTTATATTCCCTACTAGCTGTTGGGGTGGCGCTTCACGCCCCCCCCCCGCATGCGTAAGTCGTTACAATCCCTGTGTCCCAGTCGTCATTTATATATCCCGCCTGTGCCCCCGGCGTCCCCATTGTAGTTGTGTCCCTTTGTCCCGGTCGTCATTTATATTCCCTGTGTCCCAGTCGTGATTTGTGTCCGGGTGTCCCAGTCTGTAATTTCTCTTTGAGGTTCCCGGTCGTCATTTATATTCCCTGTGTCCCGGTCGTCATTTGTGTCCCGGTGTCCCGGTATGTAATTTATCAGTTGACAAACATGACATCAGTCGACAAACAACTTCATGATATATATATATATATATATATATATATATATATATATATATATATATATATATATATATATATATATGTCGCATATAAATAGATTGTCAGGTTTACTGACTCTTGAACATGCAACATATAATTGTCCATGGGAAAAACAATCCGTATTCAGATCTATACCTCATTATTCTAATGATGTGTCCCTGTGTCCCGGTCGTCATTTATATTCCCTGTGTCCCGGTCGTCATTTGTGTCCCGGTGTCCCAGTTTGTAATTTCTCTTTGAGTGTCCCGGTCGTCATTTATATTCCCTGTGTCCCGGTGTCCTGGTCGTCATTTGTATCCTGGTGTCCCGGTCTGTAATTTCTATTCGAACAATCCCTGTGTCCCGGTCGTCATTTATATATCCCGCCTGTGCCCCCGGCTTCCCCATTTTAGTTGTGTCCCTGTGTCCCGGTCGTCATTTATATTCCCTGTGTCCCGGTCGTGATTTGTGTCCGGGTGTCCCAGTCTGTAATTTCTCTTTGAGGTTCCCGGTCGTCATTTATATTCCCTGTGTCCCGGTCGTCATTTGTGTCCCGGTGTCCCGGTATGTAATTTCATCAGTTGACAAACATGATGTCAGTCGACAAACAACTTCATGACGCATACAGCTCAATCCTTATAATGACGTCAGTCGACAAACATGACGTCAGTCGACACACAAAAATGACGTCACTCGACACACACACACAGACAACTTATTTTTATATATATAGATGTCTCGGTGTCCCGGTCGTCATTTGTGTCTCGATGTCCCGGTCTGTAATTTCTTCAGTCGACAAATATGACGTCAGTCGACACACAAACATGACGTCACTCGACACACAGACAACTTATTTATATATATATACTAGCTGTTGAGGTGGCGCTTCGCGCCACCCCAACACCTAGTTGGTGGGGGCGCTTCGCCCCCCCCCCCAAGCCCCCCCGCGCGCGTAAGTCGTTACGCGCCATATTAGTCACGCGCCATTGTAGTTGTGTCCCTATGTCCCACCTTTGAATATAAATATATATATATATATATATCTATATATATAAAAATAAGTTGTCTGTGGATGGATGGATGGATGGATGTGTGGATGGATGTGTCAGGTGACGTCACCTGAAAAAACTGGATTAGGTGACGTCAAAACTGAAAAAACTAAAAAAAGGCAAAAACTACAAAAAAACTAAAAACTAATAAAAAAAATAAAAAAGCTAAAAAACTAAAAAAACTATAAAGGTAAAAACCAATAAAAAACTAAAAAAAAAACTGAAAAAACTAAAAAAAGGCAAAAACTACAAAAAAAAACTAAAAACTAATAAAAAAAGTAAAAAAGCTAAAAAACTAAAAAAACTAAAAAAACTAAAAAAAGGTAAAAAACTAAAAAAAATAAAAAATAAAAAAAACTAAAAAAAAGGAAAAAACTGAAAAATAAGCTAAAATAAAGGTAAAAACCAATAAAAAACTAAAAAAAAAAAGGAAAAAACTAATAAATGACGACACTCAAAGAGAAAGCGACCAGGACAAAAAACTAAAAAAAAAGGCAAAAACTACAAAAAAACTAAAAACTAATAAAAAAAATAAAAAAGCTAAAAAACTAAAAAAACTAAAAAAAGGTAAAAAACTAAAAAAACTAAAAACTAAAAAAAAACTAAAAAAGGTAAAAACTAAAAGAACTAAAAAAGAAAAAAATAAATGACGACACTCAAAGAGAAAGCGACCAGGACAAAAGGAATGTTCGATTAGCAATCAACAAAGCACCGGGACACAGGGAGTATAAATGACGACCAGGACACAAGTAAAAAAAAAAATTAACAAAACTAAAAAGAAGGTAAAAACTACAAAAAAACTAAAAAGAAAAAAAAACTAAAAACTAATAAAAAAACTAAAAAATCTAAAAATCTAAATAAACTAAAAAAGAAAAAAAAAGGAAAAAAATAAAGGAGAAAAACAAAACTAAAAAACGAATGTATATACAGACCGGGACACCGGGATACAAATGATGACCGGGACCCGGGACACAGGGAATATAAATGACGACCGGGACACAGGGACACAACTACAACGGGGACACCGGGGGAAACAGGGGGATAACCTGACAATCTATTTATATGCAAAGACAATGGGACAGCAAAGAATGTTGTATATTCGCAAGTTTTACGTAGTTAAAACCATATATATATATATATATCTATATTCACAGGTGGGACATAGGGACACAACTACAATGGCGCGTAACTATTATGGCGCGTAACGACTTACGCGCGCGGGGGGGCTTGGGGGGGGCGCGAAGCGCCCCCACCAACTAGGTGTTGGGGTGGCGCGAAGCGCCACCCCAACAGCTAGTATATATATATATATATATATATATATATATATATATATATATATATATATATATATATATATATATATATATATATATAACTGCGAATGTGTTTTTAACTACGTATAACTTGCGAATATACAACATTCTTTGCTGTCCCATTGTCTGTGCATATAAATAGAATGTCAGGTTTAACGACTCTTGAACATGCAACATATAATGGTCCATGGGAAAACAATCCGTATTCAGATCTATACCTCATGATTCTAATGATTGCCCTTGAGCTTTGTTGATGGTGATTGCTAATCGACGATTCCCTGTGTCGCCATCGTCATTTATATATCCCCCTGAGTCCCCCGGCGTCCCTGTTGTAGTTGTGTCCCGGTCGTCAAGTCCCGGTGTCCCGGTCGTCATTTGTGTCCCGGTCTGTATATACATTCGTTTTTGAATTTGTCTTTTTTTAGGTTTTAGTTTTTTACCTTTTTTTAGTTTTTTTTTCTTTTTTTTAGTTTTGTTTATCTCCTTTATTTTTCATTTTTTTTCCTTTTTCATTTTATTTTCTTTTTTAGTTTTTTATTAGTTTTTAGGTTTTTTTTCTTTTTAGTTTTTTTGTAGTTTTTACCTTTTTTCTAGTTTTTAATTTTTTTTTACTAATGTCCTGGTCGTCATTTATACTCCCTGTGTCCCGGTCGTCATTTGTGTCGAGGTGCTTTGTTGATGGTGATTGCTAATCGAACATTCCTTGTGTCCCGGTCGTGATTTATATTCCCTATGTGCCGGTGTCCCGGTCGTCATTTGTGTCCAGATGTCCCGGTCTGTAATTTCGTCTTTCGGAAACATGACGTCAGTCGACACAGAAACATGACGTCACCTGACAGATCCACAGACAGACAACTTATTTTTATATATATAGATATATATATAAATATATATATATATATTTTCTTTTTAGTTTTTTTGTAGTTTTTACCTTTTTTAGTTTTTTTCTTCTTTTGTATTAATGCTAAAGCCAAGGTTCAAACCTGGAGCCTCTCGGACCTAGAACCTGAAACATAACGCTTTACCAACTCAGCTACTTCGGCTTGAATACATTCGTTTTGAGCAGCTTCCTCGGGTGTTGCCATTGTAGGTTCTTCAGTCATTTTACAATTAGAAATTTCTCTTTCAACGGTCTTCTTACAATTAAAAATTTGTCTTTGAACGATATTCTTAAATACCTGTGTCCTGGTCGTCATTTATATTCCCTGTGTCCCGGTCGTCACTTGTGTCCCGGTATCCCAGTCTGTAATTTCTCTTTGAGTGTCCCGGTCGTTATTTATATTCCCTCTGTTCCGGTCGTCATTTGTGTCCCGGTCTGTAATTTCTCTTTGAGTGTTTTTCTTTTTAGTATTTTTTAGTTTTTTACATTTTTTCTATTTTCAGTTTTCTTTTTCTTCTTTATTTTTCAGCTTCACTATGAAATACATATCGCCGAACCTTTGTTTTTTTAACTAAAATCTGGTAGGCATTGATGACCTTATCCAAGTCAAAATCCCAAACCCAATCATCATCGCTGTCATTTTCAGTTTTGATATGTTTTGACTCTCGCTGTCCAGGTGGATCTTCAACTAACTGCGCGGTTTTGCGTTCTTTAGCCTCAAGCCTGTTTCCTTGCTGTTCTTTTGATTCCTCGGCACGCTTTCTTTTCTGACTTTCTCTATCAGCAGCAAGTTTTTTGGCATAGACTCTTTGAGCATCTTCATCGGCTTTTGCCATTGTAAGTTCATCAGTCATTTTAAACTTAAACATTAATAGATTTCTACGTATATCTTAAATATCTTGAATGACGTCACCGTCAAAGCAAAAATGACGACAACTAATTTCATGACGTCAGTCAACACAGAAACATGACGTCACCTGATCCACAGACAGACACACAGACAGACAACTTATTTTTATATATAGATAGAAGAAGATAGATGTCTCGGTGTCCCTGTCGTCATTTGTGTTCCAATGTGCCGGTCTGTAATTTCGTCAGTCGACAAACATGACGTCACTCGACACACAGACAACTTATTTATATATATATATATATATATATATATATATGTACATATATATATATATATATATATATATATATATATATATATATATATATATATATATATATATATATATATATATATATATATATATGTATATATATATATATATATATATATATATATATATATATATATATATATATATATATGTATATATATATATATATATATATATATATATATATATATATATCTATATATATATAAAAATAAGTTGTCTGTCTGTGTGTCTGTCTGTGGATCAGGTGACGTCATGTTTCTGTGTTGACTGACGTCAAGAAATTAGTTGTCGTCATTTTTGCTTTGACGGTGACGTCATTTAAGATATTTAAGACATAAGTTCACGTAGAAATCTATTAATGTTTAAGTTTACAATGACTGATGAACTTACCATGGCAAAAGCCGATGAAGATGCTCAAAGAGTCTATGCCAAAAAACTTGCTGCTGATAGAGAAAGTCAGAAAAGAAAGCGTGCCGAGGAACTACCAGAGCAACGTGAAAGCAGACTTTCTGCTAAAAGTGAAAGTGAAAAAAGAAGGCGTGCCGAGGAATCAAAAGAACAGCAAGGAAACAGGCTTGAGGCTGATAAAGAAAGAAAGAACAGAAAGCGTGCCGAGGAATCAAAAGAACAGCAAGGAAACAGGCTTGAGGCTGATAGAGAAAAAAAGAACAGAAAGCGTGCCGAAGAACTACCAGAGCAACGCGGAAGCAGACTTGCTGCTAAAAGAGAAAGTGAAAAAAGAAGGCGTGCCGAGGAATTACAAGAACAGCAAGAAATCAGGCTTGCTGCTGATAGAGAAAGTAAGAAAAGAAAGCGTGCCGAGGAATCACAAGAACAGCAAGAAATCAGGCTTGCTGCTGATAGAGAAAGTAAGAAAAGAAAGCGTGCCGAGGAATCAGAGCAACCTGAAAGTTATCGCCTGGCATTCAGGTACAACCCAGTCGATGATTAAAGCTTGAGTAGATGTGTTCAAATCGGGACAATGTCTGAAATTTGTCCCTATTGCAAGGCCTTGAAATTCAATGGTGAAACAATGGGAATGTGTTGCGCCTCAGAAAAGTTAAACTTCCTCTATTGGCTGCACACCAGAGCCATTGAAGACTTTCCTTACTGGAACTACGTCAGAATCTAAGCGTTTTATGCGCGTCCGATTGCAAAACGATGACTCTGGTCAAACATTTTCAGATCAATTGCTGGCAATGGGAAACGGAAAGCTCCCAGTAGACTCAATTTCAGGACGTATACAACTACCTGCTGATTTCTGTAATTTATTGACGTCCAAAAATGAATTGATTGAAAAAAATTTCCGAATATTCTAAAAAATTATAAAAATAATAAATGGCTAAGTGAAAGAGCGATTCTCGCACCCAAAAATATAGACGTCCACGAAATCAACGATATTGTTTTGACCAAGATTCGAGACCAGGCAGTCCTTTACAAGTCAGTCGACACAGTTTTGTAACCAAATGAAGCGGTTAATTATCCATATGAATTTTTAAATTCCATAGATCTTTCAGGGTTTCCACCACACGTGCTACAACTAAAAATAGGCGTACCAATAATACTTTTAAGAAATATAAACCCACCAAAGCTTTGCAATGGCACTCGACTTGCCGTAAAAAAAAAACATTGGAAAACCTAATAGAGGCCACAATCTTGACAGGGCCTTTTGAGGGTGAGGCTGTTCTTATTCCTCGCATTCCCATGATTTCAACGGATCTGCCTTTTCAATTTAAAAGATTGCAATTCCCAATTAGATTAGCATTTGCAGTCACCATTAACAAAGCTCAAGGTCAATCATTAGAAAAATGTGGTATAGATCTTAATACTGATTGTTTTTCCCATGGACAATTGTACGTTGCATGTTCGAGGGTCGGTAAACCTGACAATCTATTTATATGCAGCGACATTGGACAGCGAAGAATGTTGTATATTCGCAAGTTTTACGCAGTTAATTTGTATTTTGGAACCAAATGAAGCGGTTAATTATCCATCTGAATTTTTAAATTCCATAGATCCTTCAGGGTTTCCACCACACGTGCTACAACTAAAAATAAGCGTATCAATAATACTTTTAAGAAATATCAACCCACCAAAGCTTTGCAATGGCACGCGACTTGCCGTAAAAAAAACAATGGAAAACCTAATAGAGGCCACAATCTTAACAGGGCCTTATGAGGGTGAGGCTGTTCTTATTCCTCGCATTCCCATGATTACAACGGATCTGCTTTTTTCATTTAAAAGATTGCAATTCCCAATTCGATTAGCATTTGCAACCACCATCAACAAAGCTCAAGGGCAATCACTAGAAAAATGCGGTATAGATCTTAATACAGATTGCTTTACCAATGTACAATTGTATGTTGCATCTTTGAGGGTCGGTAAACCTGACAATCTATTTATACGCACAGACAATGGGACAGCGAAGACTGTTGTATATTCACAAGTTTTACGTAGTTAATTTGTATTGTATCTATCTATCTATCTATATAAAACAAGTTGTGTGTATGCATGTTTGTTTGTTTGTAAAAAGAGCGTTTGCATATGACGTCATTATTAGTACATACGGCTTTGTATATGGACAGACAATGGGAAAGCCAAGAATGTTGTATATTCGCAATTTTTACGTAGTTTGAAACACATATATAAATCTATCTATATTCACAGGTGGGACACAGGGACACAACTACAATGGCGCGTAACTAATATGGCGCGTAACTAATATGGCGCGTAACGACTTACGCGCGCGGGGGGGCTGGGGGGGCGCGAAGCGCCCCACCAACTAGGTGTTGGGGTGGCGCGAAGCGCCACCCAACAGCTAGTATATATATATATATTATATATATATACATATATATATATATATATATATATATATATATATATATAATATATATATATATATATATATATATATATATATATATATATATATATATTTGGTGTTGATCTAAAGAAGGCCCTTGGACAGAAGGACGAAATATTCACTGAACTTAATTCTACTGAATTGAGAAAATTTCCCTATTGTTTCTAAGTCTCTTGCTACTGAAAAGGGGCAGTAGAGGTATTATATCAATTTTAGTTTCCAAGAGCTCTATAGGACCATTGGCTTGATACGATCAGCACTGGTAAATGAAACCAAACAAACAATTGAACACGCACCCGTGTCAAACCTTCCCGGAAGAAATATCTGGATTTTTCTAGGTACGGGGCTGAGATTTCTTCAGTGGGTTTTCTGAT
>NW_027066522.1:0-18225 GCF_032884065.1 Artemia franciscana
TCTTTTCTGACCTTCTCTATCAGCAGCAAGTTTTTTGGCACAGACTCTTTGAGCATCTTCATCGGCTTTTGCCATTGTAAGTTCTTCAGTCATTTTAAACTTAAACATTAATAGATTTCTACGTGAACATATATGTCTTAAATATCTTTAATGACGTCACCTTCATAGCAAAAATGACGACAACTATCTTCATGACATCAGTCGACACAGAAACATGACGTCACCTAACAGACAGACACAGAGACAGACAAATTATTTTTATATATAGATATATATATATATATATATATATATATATATATATATATATATATATATATATATATATACTAGCTGTTGGGGTGGTGCTTCGCGCCACCCCAACACCTAGTTGGTGGGGGCGCTTTGTGCCCCCCCAAAGCCCCCCCGCGCGCGTAAGTCGTTACGCGCCATATTAGTTACGCGCCATTGTAGTTGTGTCCCTATGTCCCACCTGTGAATATAGATATATATATATATATATATATATATATATATATATATATATATATATATAAATATATATATATATATATATATATATATATATCTATATATATAAAAATAAGTTGTCTGTCTGTGGATGTGTGGATGGATGTGTGGATGGATGTGTCAGGTGACGTCACCTGAAAAAACTGGATTAGGTGACGTCAAAACTGAAAAAACTAAAAAAAGGCAAAAACTACAAAAAAAACTAAAAACTAATAAAAAAAATAAAAAAGCTAAAAAACTAAAAAAACTATAAAGGTAAAAACCAATAAAAAACTAAAAAAAAACTGAAAAAACTAAAAAAAGGCAAAAACTACAAAAAAAAACTAAAAACTAATAAAAAAAGTAAAAAAGCTAAAAAACTAAAAAACTAAAAAAACTAAAAAAAGGTAAAAAACTAAAAAAAATAAAAAATAAAAAAAACTAAAAAAAAGGAAAAAACTGAAAAATAAGCTAAAATAAAGGTAAAAACCAATAAAAAACTAAAAAAAAAAAAGGAAAAAACTAATAAATGACGACACTCAAAGAGAAAGCGACCAGGACAAAAAACTAAAAAAAAAGGCAAAAACTACAAAAAAACTAAAAACTAATAAAAAAAATAAAAAGCTAAAAAACTAAAAAAACTAAAGAAAGGTAAAAAACTAAAAAAACTAAAAACTAAAAAAAAACTAAAAAAGGTAAAAACAAAAAGAACTAAAAAAGAAAAAAATAAATGACGACACTCAAAGAGAAAGCGACCAGGACAAAAGGAATGTTCGATTAGCAATCAACAAAGCACCGGGACACAGGGAGTATAAATGACGACCAGGACACAAGTAAAAAAAAAAATTAACAAAACTAAAAGAAGGTAAAAACTACAAAAAAACTAAAAAGAAAAAAAAACTAAAAACTAATAAAAAAACTAAAAAATCTAAAAATCTATAACGAATGTATATACAGACCGGTACACCGGGATACAAATGACGACCGGGACACAGGGAATATAAATAACGACCGGGACACAGGGACACAACTACAACGGGGACACCGGGGGAAACAGGGGGATATAAATGACGACCGGGACAAAAAAACTAAAAAGAAATAAAAACTAAAAACTAATAAAAAAAACTAAAAAATCTAAAATCTAAATAAGCTAAAAAAGAAAAAAAAAGGAAAAAAATAAAGGAGAAAAACAAAACTAAAAACGAATGTATATACAGACCGGGACACCGGGATACAAATGATGACCGGGACCCGGGACACAGGGAATATAAATGACGACCGGGACACAGGGATACAACTACAACGGGGACACCGGGGGAAACAGGGGGATAACCTGACAATCTATTTATATGCAAAGACAATGGGACAGCAAAGAATGTTGTATATTCGCAAGTTTTACGTAGTTAAAACCATATATATATATATATATATCTATATTCACAGGTGGGACATAGGGACACAACTACAATGGCGCGTAACTATTATGGCGCGTAACGACTTACGCGCGCGGGGGGGCTTGGGGGGGGCGCGAAGCGCCCCCACCAACTAGGTGTTGGGGTGGCGCGAAGCGCCACCCCAACAGCTAGTATATATATATATATATATATATATATATATATATATATATATATATATATATATATATATATATACATATATATATATATATGTTTTTAACTACGTAAAACTTGCGAATATACAACATTCTTTGCTGTCCCATCGTCTGTACATATAAATAGATTGTCAGGTTTACCGACTCTTGAACATGCAACGCATAATGGTCCATGGGAAAACAATCCGTATTCCGATCTATACCTCATGATTCTATTGATTGCCCTTGAGCTTTGTTGATGGTGATTGCTAATCGACCATTTCCTTTGTTGCCGTCGTCATTTATATATCCCCCTGTGCCCCCCGGTGTCCCCGTTGTAGTTGTGTCCCTGTGTCCGGGTCGTCATTTATATTCCCTGTGTCCCCGTCGTCATTTGTGTCCCGGTGTCCCAGTCTGTGATTTCTATTTGACTATCCCGGGCGTCATTTATATTCGTCAAGATATTGTAGGGCATCGTAGCATCGATGAGTTTAAGCAATTCTTGTCAACTGATTGTTTCGCCTATAAAGAATATTATCTCGAGGTAAGAACTGATCACCGACCACAACGATTGCCACTTTGTTGATAGTTGCGTATCAGGAGGCATCAATTCGATTGCTGTTTTTAAGCAGAAGCACTAAATTATTATTTTTGTGGAAAAGATGATATATATAAATATATATATATATATATTTTCTTTTTAGTTTTTTGTAGTTTTTACCTTTTTTAGTTTTTTCTTCTTTTGTATTAATGCTAAAGCCAAGGTTCAAACCTGGAGCCTCTCGGACCTAGAACCTGAAATATAATATATATATATATTTTCTTTTTAGTTTTTTTGTAGTTTTTACCTTTTTTAGTTTTTTTCTTCTTTTGTATTAATGCTAAAGCCAAGGTTCAAACCTGGAGCCTGTCGGACCTAGAACCTGAAACATAACGCTTTACCAACTCAGCTACTTCGGCGTGAATACATTCGTTTTGAGAGGCTTCCTCGGGTGTTGCCATTGTAGGTTCTTCAGTCATTTTACAATTAGACATTTCTCTTTCAACGGTCTTCTTACAACTAAAATTTGTCTTTGAACGATATTCTTAAATACCTGTGTCCTGGTCGTCATTTATATTGCCTGTGTCCCGGTCATCATTTGTGTCCCGGTATCCCAGTCTGTAATTTCTCCTTGAGTGTCCCGGTCGTTATTTATATTCCCTCTGTCCCGGTCGTCATTTGTGTCCCGGTCTGTAATTTCTCTTTGAGTGTTTTTTCTTTTTAGTATTTTTTAGTTTTTTACATTTTTTCTTTTTTCAGTTTTCTTTTTCTTCTTTATTTTTCAGCTTCACTATGAAATACATATCGCCGAACCTTTGTTTTTTTAACTTAAATCTGGTAGGCATTGATGACCTTATCCAAGTCAAAATCCCAAACCCAATCATCATCGCTATCATTTTCAGTTTTGATATGTTTTGACTCTCGCTGTCCAGGTGGATCTTCATCTAACTGCGCGGTTTTGCGTTCTTTAGCCTCAAGCCTGTTTCCTTGCTGTTCTTTTGATTCCTCGGCACGCTTTCTTTTCTGACTTTCTCTATCAGCAGCAAGTTTTTTGGCATAGACTCTTTGAGCATCTTCATCGGCTTTTGCCATTGTAAGTTCATCAGTCATTTTAAACTTAAACATTAATAGATTTCTACGTGAACATACATGTCTTAAATATCTTAATGACGTCACCGTCATAGCAAAAATGACGACAACTAACTTCATGACGCCAGTCGACACAGAAACATGACGTCACCTGATCCACAGACAGACAACTTATTTTTATATATATAGATAGATATAATTCTAAAATTGTCTGGTAATTTTCTATTTTGAAATAAAAACTAAAATTATTGCTCAGACAACATAAATGTTTTTGATATTTACATAATAGCTTTAGTGGTTCTGGACTGAAAACTAAATATGCTAATCAAATTGGGAATTGCAATCTTTTAGGTTGAAAAGGCAGATCCATTGGAATCATGAGAATGCGTGGAATAAGAAAAGCCTCACCCTCAAAAGGCCCTGTCAAGATTGTTGCCTCTATTACGTTATAACAGACATAACACGTCATTTGTGTCCCGGTGTCCCGGTCTGTAGTTTCGTTAGTCGACAAACATGACGTCAGACGACAAACAACTTCATGACGACATACAGCTCAATCCTTATAATGACGTCAGTCGACAAACATAACGTCAGTCGACACTCAAACATGACGTCAGTCGACAGACAGACAAACAACTTATTTTTATATATATAGATATATATATATATATATATATATATATATATATATATATATATATATATATATATATATATACATATAAATATATATATTTATATATATAAAAATAAGTTGTCTGTCTGTGGATCTGTGGATCAGGTGACGTCATGTTTCTGTGTCGGCTGACGTCATGAAATTAGTTGTCGTCATGTTTGTTATGACGATGCTTAGTATATTGTAAAACACATTAATTTGGTTAATAATATACCATTTAAAACACAAAAATGAACATGCTGGAGTAGTCACTCGGTGAGAGAGGGTGTCAAAACGGAGAATGAAGGTCCTAGGTTCAAATCCTGGTTAGGCTAAAAAAGGTAAAAAACTAAGCACTAAAAAAAACTGAAAAAACTAAAAAGGCAAAAACTACAAAAAAAACTAAAAACTAATAAAAAAAATAAAAAAGCTAAAAAACTAAAAAAAAACTAAAAAAACTAAAAAACTAAAAAAATTAAAAACTAAAAAAACAAACTTAAAAAAAGGAAAAAACTGAAAAATAGAAGAGAAAAAGAAAACTAATAAAATTAAGAATAAAAATAAAAATAAATAAAAAAGATAAAAACTAAAAAAAGTAAAAAGAAAAAACGAAAAAAACTAAAAAAGCTAAAAAAAGGTAAAAACCAATAAAAAACTAAAAAGAAAAAAAGAAAAAAACTAAAAAAATTTTCATCTGAAAAACTAAAAAAAAACTAAAAAAGGTAAAAACTAAAAGAACTAAAAAAGAAAAAAAAACTAAAAAAAGGAAAAAATCTGAAAAATAAAGGAGAAAAAGAAAACTAAAAAAATAAAAATAAAAAAACTAAAAAGATAAAAACTTCAAAAAAACTAAAAAGAAAAAAGAAAAAACTAAAAACCTAAAAAAAGGTCAAAACCAATAAAAAAAAACTAAAAGGAAAAAAAGGGAAAAAATTAAAAATTTATTTCATCATATACCAATTCGAAAACGAATGTATACCGGGATGACGACCGGGACACAGGGAATATAAATGACGACTGGGACGCAGGGACATAACTACAATGGTGACGCCGGGGCACAGGGGGGACATAAATGACGACGGGGACACAGGCAATGTTCGATTAGCAATCACCATCAACAAAGCTCAAGGGGCAACAAAGCTCACCATCAAACAAAGACGAACGGGACGCTCAAAGAGAAATTACAGACTGGAACACTGGGACACAAATGACGACCGGGATACTGGGAATATAAATGACGACCGGGACAGAGGGAATGTTCAATTAGCAATCACCATCAACAAAGCTCAATGGCAATCATTAGAATCATGAGGTATAGATCTGAATATGGATTGTTTTTCCCTTGGACAATTATATGTTGCATGTTCAAGACCCGTAAACCTGACAAATGACGACCGGGACACCGGGACACAAGGAATATAAATGACGCCCGGGACACTCATTGAGAAATCACAGACTGGGACACCGGGACACAAATGACGACCGGACACAGGGAATATAAATGACGACCGGGACACAGGGACATAACTACAAAGGGGACGCCGGGGTGCACAGGGGGATATATAAATGACGATGGCGACTCAGGGAATGGTCGATTAGCAATCACCATCAACAAAGCTCAAGGGCAATCATTAGAATCATGAGATATAGATCTGAATACGGATTGTTTTCCCATGGACCATTATATGTTGCATGTTCAAAAGTCGGTAAACCTGACAATCTATTTATATGCACAGACAATGGGACAGCAAAGAATGTTGTATATTCGCAAGTTTTACGTAGTTAAAAACATATATATATATATATATATATATATATATATATATATATATATATATATATATATATATATATATATATATATATATATATATAAGTCGCGTAACGACTTACGCGCTGGGGGGGCTTGGGGGGAGCGCGAAGCGCCTCCCCCCCCCCCCCCCAACTAGGTGTTGGGGTGGCACGAAGCGCCACCCCAACAGCTAGTTATATATATATATATATATATATATATATATATATATATAAATAAGTTGTCTGTGGATGTGTCTGTCTGTCTGTCTGTCGAGTGACGTCATGTCATCATGTCGTCATGTTGTCATGAAGTTAGTTGTCGTCATGTTTGTTATGACGATGACGTCATTAAAAGTATTTAAGAAAATCGTTCAAAGACAAATTTTTAATTGTAAGAAGATCGTGGACAGATCAATTTATGTCCACTTTCAAAGTAAAAGGGCAAATTTATCATAGAGCAGGGTCCCTTCTAGCATTCTCAGGCGAGAATCATAAATTTTTACAATTGTACTTATTCAGTGATAGAAATTCTGAATTGAATGCACGTTGCGAAATTTCTCCCAAAGTTGAAAGTACAATCGTTTCCCAATTGCAACATCTTTTCCACGAAAATAGTAATTTAGTGCGTCTGTTCAAAACAGCCATCGATTTGATGCCTACTGATACGCATAAAATTGTTATTTCCGCTGACAAAACGCCTCCTGGCCAACATGTGCGTAGATACAATGCTCCAACTATCGAAGAAGTAGCAATCGTTATGGTTGGTGATCAGTTTTTACCTCGAGATATTATTCTTCATAAGCGAAACGTTCAGTTGTTAAGAATTGCTGAAACTCATCGATGCTACGATGCCCTATAATATCCTATCATTTTTTGGGATGGAGCCGACGGCTATCACTTTAATATTAAATTGATGAATCCAGCCATTAACAAAGAAATGAATAAGAAATGCAGCGCAATGCATTATTATTCCTATAGACTAATGATTCGGCAGGATGAAGAAAATTATATTTTAAAATGCTGTGAATTGTTTCACCAATTTGTCGTGGATATGTATGCTAAAATTGAATCAGAACGTTTGCTATATATCCACCTGAATCAGACCAAATTCCGCTCTGAACAATGCATTCATTAGCGAGATGCAGTTGTAAATGACGGTGATACCACAAACGTGGGAATATTAACAATTTTACCTTCGTCATATGCTGGCAGTCCCCGTCATTGTGTCTGTGCACATAAATAGATGTCAGGTTTACCGAATCTTGAACATGCAACATATAATTTTCCATGGGAAAATCAATCGTATTCAGATCTATATCTCATTATTCTAATGATCCCCTTGAGCTTTGTTGATGGTGATTGTTAGTCAAACATTCCCTGTGTCCCCGTCGTCATTTATATATCCCCCCTGTGCCCCCCAGTATCCCCATTGTTGTTGTGTCCCTGTGTCCCAGTCGTTATTTATATTCCTTGTGTCCTGGTCGTCATTTGTGTCCCGGTGTCCCAGTCGGTATTTTCTCTTTGAGCGTCCCGGTCGTCATTTATATTCCCTGTGTCCCGGTCGTTATTTGTGTCCTGGTGTCCCGGTCTGTAATTTCGTCAGTCGACAAACATGACTTGAGTTGACAAACAGCTTCATGACGGCATAATGATCAATCCTTAGAATGACGTTAGTCGACACACAAACATGACGTCAGTCAACAGACAGACAAAAAACTTATTTTATATATCCTATATATATAAAAATAAAAAGTTTGTCTATGTGTCTGTCTACTGAAGTTATATTTGTGTGTCGACTGACGTCATGTTTGTCAACTGACGTATCTATCTATCTGTCTATATATATAAAAATAAGTTGTCTGTGCCTCTGTCTGTCGAGTGACCTTATGTCAACTTGTCGTCATGGTGACGTCATGTCATCAGGTCGTCATGTCGTCATTATGATGATGATGTCATTAAAGGTATTTAAGACATTCATTCACGGAAAAATGTTTAATTGTAAAATGACTGAAGAACCTACAATGTCAAGAGCTGAAGAAGCTGCTCAAAGAGTCTATGCCAAAAAACTTGCTGCTGATAGAGAAAATAAGAAAAGAAAGTGTGCCGAGGAATCACAAGAGCAACGCAAAACGAGACTTGCTGCTAAAGAGAAAGTGAAACAAAAGGCGTGCCGAGGAATCACAAGAACAGCAAGAAAACAGGCTTGCGGCTGATAGAGAAAGTAAGAACAGAAAGCGCGCCTTGGAATCCCAAGAGCAACGCGAAACCAGACTTGCTGCTAAAAGAGAAAGTGTAAAAGGAAGGCCTGCCGAGGAATCACAAGAACCTCAAGAAAACAGGCTTGCGGCTGATAGAGAAAGTAAGAAAAGAAAGTGTGTCGAGGAATCACAAGAGCAACCTGAAAATTATCGCCTGGCATTCAGGTACAGCCCAGTCGATGATTATAGCTTGAGTAGATGTGTTCAAATCGGGACTATGTCTAAAATTTGTCCCTATTGCAAGGCCTTGAAGTTCAATGGTGAAACAATGGGAATGTGTTGCGCCTCAGGAAAAGTTAAACTTCCTCTATTGGCTGCACCACCAGAGCCATTGAAGACTTTGCTTACTGGAACTACGTCAGAATCTAAGCGTTTTTATCATAGATCAGAAAATATAACTCAAGTTTCCAAATGACGTCGTTTGGGGCCCAAATCGAAAATCCAGATCAATTTATGCCTACTTTCAAAGTAAAAGGGCAAATTTATCATAGAGCAGGGTCCCTTCTACCATTCTCATGCGAAAATCATAAATTTTTACAATTGTACTTAATCAGTGATAGACATTCTGAATTGAATGCACGTTGCGAAATTTATCCCAACGTTGAAAGGACGATCGTTTCCTAATTGAAACATCTTTTCCACGAAAATAATAATTTAGTGCGTCTGTTCAAAACAGCCATCGATTTGATGCCTACTGATACGCATAAAATTGTTATTTCCGCTGACAAAACGCCTCCTGGCAAAAATGTGCATAGACACAATGCTCCAACTATCGACGAAGTGGCAATCGTTATGGTCGGTGATCAGTTTTTACATCGAGATATTATTCTTCATAAGAGAAACGCTCAGTTGGTAAAAAATTGCTGAAACTCATCGATGCTACGATGCCCTACAATATCCTATCATTTTCTTGGATGGAGCCGACGGCCATCACTTTAATATTAGATTTATGAATCCAGCCACTAACAAAAAAATGAATAAGAAATGCAGTGCAATGCATTATTATTCCTATAGACTAATGATTCGGCAGGATGAAGACAATTATATTTTTAAATGCCGTCAATTTTTTCACCAATACTTCTTTGATATGTATGCAAAAATTGAATCAGAACGTTTGCTATATATCCGTCTGAATCAGACCAAGCTCCGCTCTGAACAATACATTCATTTGCGAGATGTAGTTGTAAATGACGGTAATACCACAAACGTTGGAAGATTAACAATTTTACCTTCGTCATATGCTGGCATTCCCCGTCATATGCATGAATATGCTCAAGATGCTATTGCGTATGTTCGTCTCTATGGTCGTCCAAATTTATTTATTACATCTACATGTAATCAATCTTGGGACGACATACAGCAGCTTTTACTTCAAGGACAGTCGGCGGTTCATAGACATGACATTACGGCCCGTGTCTTCCGGCAAAATTCGAAATCACTGATAAACTACATAGTAAAACTTGAAGTGTTTGGGTCAGTGCGATGCTGGATGTACTCAGTGGAATGGCAAAAACGATGTTTGCCACACGCACATATACTAATCTGGCTACACTATAAAATTACTTCTAACGAAATTGATGATGTGCTTTCCACTGAAATTCCTGATGAAAATGTCGATAAGGGGTTATATGATATTGTTGTAAAAAATATGATACATGGACCTTGCGGTGCACTGAACGAAAATTCACCATGCATGGCCAAAGGAAGGTGCACAAAGCAATATCCTCGACTTTTAGTATCCAACAATTACTGGCAATGATGGTTACCCATAATATAGAAGAAGATCTACTAAAGATCGCGGTAAAACAGCAATAATAAAGAAGCGTAACGGTACCACCATCGAAGCAGATAACCAGTGGGTTGTTCCATATTTCCCATTATTATCAAAAACATTTAATGCACACATAAACGTTGAATACTGTAACTCCGTAAAGGCAATCAAATACATATGTAAATACGTCAACAAAGGCAGTGACATCAGAGTTTTTGGCTTGCAATCCGAAATCAAAGATATCGACGAAATCATACAATATCAGGCTGGAAGATACATATGCAATAACGAAGCTGTTTGGCGAATTCTTTCATTTACGATACATGAACGTAGTCCAGCTGTTGTTCACTTAGCGGTACATTTACAGAATGGTCAACGTGTTTATTTTTCGCAATCCAACGTGCGACAACGTGCACCACCCCAACAGCTAGTCTATATATATAAAAATAAGTTGTCGGTGTGTCTGTCGAGTGACGTCACTGTCCGCATATGACGTCTGAATTATTTCATCACATACCAATTCAAAAACGAATGTATTCAAGCCAAAGTAGCTCAGTTATATAACTACCTTTGTTGGCGCAGTGGGTTTGACCTTAGCGTGGTAATACGGGACCCAGAGATCGAACCATGCTGCAGGAATGCACTACAGGGCCGACGCAGGGACTTGACGTAGTAGTCAAGAAGCGTCGTTAATCCGATACAAATACAAATACAGTAGCTCAGTTGGCAAAGCGTTATGTTACAGGTTCTAGGTCCGAGAGGTTCCAGGTTCGAACCTTGGCTTTAGCATTAATACAAAAGTAGAAAAAAAAACTAAAAAGATAAAAACTACAAAAAAAACTAAAAAGAAAATACTAAAAAAACTGAAAAAAACTTAAAAAGGTAAAAACTACAACAAATTAAAAAGAAAAAAACTAAAAACTAATAAAAAAACTAAAAAACTAAAAAAACTAAAGACTGAAAAAGAAAAAAACTGAAAAAGGAAAAAAAACTGACAAATAAAGGAGAAAAAGAAAACGAAAAAAATAAAAATAAAAAAGGTAAATGTATTCAAGCCAAAGTAACTGAGTTGGTAAAGCGTTATGGTCCAGGTTCTAGATCTGAGGGGTTCCAGGTTTGAACCTTGGCTTTAGCATTAATACAAAAGAAGAAGAAAAAACTAAAAAAGAAAAAAAACTAAAAAATAGGTAAAAACAACTAAAAAAACTAAAAAAGCTAAAAAACTAAAAAACAACTAAAAAATGTAAAAAACTAAAAACTAAAAAAGAAAAAAAAAATGAAAAAAACTAAAAAAGTGTAAAACAGCAAAAAAACTAAAAAGAAAAAAAAACTAAAAACTAATAAGAAAACTAACAACTGAAAAAGAAAAAAAAACTAATAAAAGGAAAAAACTTAAAAATAAAGGAGAAAAAGAAAACTAAAAAAACTAAAAATAAAAAAAGGGAATATAAATGGCGACCGGGACACTCAAAGAGAAATTACAGACTGGGACACCAGGACACAAATGACGACTGGGACGTGTGTGTCGACTGACGTCATGTTTGTGTGTCGACTAACGTCATTTTTGTCGACTATAAATGACTACAGGGACAAAGGGACACAACTACAACGGGGACGCCAGGGGGCAAAGAGGAATATATAAATGACGATGGGGACACAGGGAATGTTTGATTAGGAATCATCATCAACAAAGCTCAAAGGCAATCATTATAATAATGAGGTATAGAACTGAATACGGATTGTTTTTCCCATGGACAATTATATGTTGCATGTTCAAGAGTCGGTAAACCTGACATTCTATTTATTTATATGCACAGACAATGGAACAGAATGTTGAATGTTGTATACGAAGAATGTTTTGTATTCGCATGTTTTACGTAGTTAAAAACATTTATATATATATATATATATATATATATATATATATATATATATATATATATATATATATATATATAAATATATATATATATATATATATATATATATATATATATATATATATATATATATATATATATATATATATATATATATATATATATATATATATATATATATATATATATATATATATATATATATACACATATATATATATTTATATATATATATATATATATATATATATATATATATATATATATATATATATATATATATATATGTATATATATACATATATATATATATATATATATATATATATATATATATATATATATATATATATATATAGATATATATATATATATATATATGTATATATATATATATATATATATACATATATATATATATATATATATATATATATATATATATATATATATATATATATATATATATATATATATATATATATATATATATATATATATATATATATATTTATATATATATATATGTATATATATATACTAGCTGTTGGGGTGGCGCTTCGCGCCACCCCAATACCTAGTTGGTTGGGTGCTTCGCGCCCCCCAAGCCCCCCCGCGCGCGTAAGTCGTTACGCGCCTTATTAGTTACGCGCCATTGTAGTTGTGTCCCTGTGTCCCACCTGTGAATAGAGATAGATATAAATATATGTTTTTAACTACGTAAAACATGCGAATATACAACATTCTTCGCTGTCCCATTGTCTGTGCATATAAATAGATTGTCAGGTTTACTGACTCTTGAACATGCAACATATAATTGTCCATGGGAAAAACAATCCGTATTCAGATCTCTACCTCATTATTCTAATGATGTGTCCCTGTGTCCCGGTCGTCATTTATATTCCCTGTGTCCCGGTCGTCATTTGTGTCCCGGTGTCCCAGTTTGTAATTTCTCTTTGAGTGTCCCGGTCGTCATTTATATTCCCTGTGTCCCGGTCGTCATTTGTGTCCCGGTGTCCCGGTCTGTAATTTCTATTCGAACCATCCCTGTGTCCCGGTCGTCATTTATATATCCCTTCTGTGCCCCCGGCGTCCCCGTTGTAGTTCTGTCCCTGTGTCCCGGTCGTCATTTACATTCCCTGTGTCCCGGTCGTGATTTGTGTCCAGGTGTCCCAGTCTGTAATTTCTCTTTGAGGTTCCCGGTCGTCACTTATATTCCCTCTGTCTTGTCGTCATTTGTGTCCCGGTCTGTAATTTGTCTTTGAATGTTTTTTCTTTTTAGTTTTTTTTTTTAGTTTTTTACCTTTTTTCTTTTTTCAGTTTTCCTTTTCTTCTTTATTTTTCAGCGTCACTATGAAGTACATATCGACGAACCTTTGTTTTTTTAACTTAAATCTGGTAGGCATTGATGACCTTATCCAAGTCAAAATCCCAAGACCAATCATCATCGCTATCATTTTCAGTTTTGATATGTTTTGACCCTCGCTGTCCAGGTGGATTTTCATCTAACTGCGCGGTTTTGCGTTCTTTAGCCGCAAGCCTGTTTTCTTGCTGTTCTTATGATTCCCCGGCACGCTTTCTTTTCTTACTTTCTCTATCAGCTGCAAGCCTGTTTTCTTGCTGTTCTTGTGATTCCTCGGAACGCTTTCTTTTCTTACTTTCTCTATCAGCAGCAAGTTTTTTGGCATAAACTCTTTGAGCAGCTTCCTCGGCTGTTGCCATTGTAGGTTCTTCAGTCATTTTACAATTAAACATTTTTCCGTGAACAAATGTCTTAAATACCGTTAATGACGTCACCGTCATAGCAAAAATGATGACAACTAACTTCATGACGTCAGTTATCACAGAAACATGACGTCACCTGGCAGACTTTCACACAACTTATTTTTATATATATAGATATATAATATATATATATACTAGCTGTTGGGGTGGCGCTTCGCGCCACCCCAACACCTAGTAGGTGGGGGCGCTTCGCGCCCCCCCCAAGCCCCCCCGCACGCGTAAGTCGTTACGCGCCATATTAGTTACGCGCCATATTAGTTACGCGCCATTGTAGTTGTGTCCCTGTGTCCCACCTGTGAATATAGATAGATTTATATATGTGTTTCAAACTACGTAAAAATTGCGAATATACAACATTCTTGGCTTTCCCATTGTCTGTCCATATACAAAGCCGTATGTACTAATAATGACGTCATATGCAAACGCTCTTTTTACAAACAAACAAACATGCATACACACAACTCGTTTTTATATAGATAGATAGATAGATAGATACAATACAAATTAACTACGTAAAACTTGTGAATATACAACAGTCTTCGCTGTCCCATTGTCTGTGCGTATAAATAGATTGTCAGGTTTACCGACCCTCAAAGATGCAACATACAATTGTACATTGGTAAAGCAATCTGTATTAAGATCTATACCGCATTTTTCTAGTGATTGCCCTTGAGCTTTGTTGATGGTGGTTGCAAATGCTAATCGAATTGGGAATTGCAATCTTTTAAATTGAAAAAGCAGATCCGTTGGAATCATGGGAATGCGAGGAATAAGAACAGCCTCACCCTCATAAGGCTCTGTCAAGATTGTGGCATCTATTAGGTTTTCCATTGTTTTTTTTACGGCAAGTCGCGTGCCATTGCAAAGCTTTGGTGGGTTGATATTTCTTAAAAGTATTATTGGTACGCCTATTTTTAGTTGTAGCAGGTGTGGTGGACACCCTGAAGGATCTATGGAATTTAAAAATTCAGATGGATAATTAACCGCTTCATTTGGTTCCGAAATACAAATTAACTGCGTAAAACTTGAGAATATACAACATTCTTCGCTGTCCAATTCTCGCTGCATATAAATAGATTGTCAGGTTTACCGACCCTCGAACATGCAACGTACAATTGTCCATGGGAAAAACAATCAGTATTAAGATCAATACCACATTTTTCTAATGATTGACCTTGAGCTTTGTTAATGGTGATTGCAAATGCTAATCGAATTGGGAATTGCAATCTTTTAAATTGAAAAGGCAGATCTGTTGGAATCATGGGAATGCGAGGAATAAGAACAGCCTCACCCTCAAAAGGCCCTGTCAGGATTGTGGCCTCTATTAGGTTTTCCATTGTTTTTTTTACGGCAAGTCGAGTGCCATTGCAAAGCTTTGGTGGGTTTATGTTACGTAACAATATTATTGGTACGCCTATTTTTAGTTGTAGCACGTGTGGTGGAAACCCTGAAAGATCTATGGAATTTAAAAATTCAGATGGATAATTAACCGCTTCATTTGGTTCCAAAACTGTGTCGACTGACTTGTAAAGGACTGCCTGGTCTTGAATCTTGGTCAAAACAATATTGTTGATTTCGTGGACGTCTATATTTTTGGGTGCGAGAATCGCTCTTTCACTTAGCCATTTATTATTTTTATAATTTTTTAGAATATTCGGAAATACATTTTCGATCAATTCATTTTTGGACGTCACTAAATTACAGAAATCAGCAGGTAGTTGTATACGTCCTGAAATTGAGTCTACTGGGAGCTTTCCGTTTCCCATTGCTAGCAATTGATCTGAAAATGTTTGACCAGAGTCATCGTTTTGCAATCGGACACGCATATTTGTAGTTAATTTTAATGTTTTTACGTGTGCCCATAAATTAGAATTTTTCAGGCAAGCATTCATTTCGTCTGCAGGAGTTGATCTAGGTATTATAGGTAATGTTTGCCTGAAATCTCCTGCAAGCAATATTAATGTGCTGCCAAAGGGTTTCGAATTCCCTCTTAAATCTTTCAAGCATTGATCCAGAGCCTCGAGCGATTTTTTGTGTGCCATTGTGCACTCATCCCAAATAATAAGTTTGCATTGCTGCAATACTTTACCCATCCCAGATGATTTGGAAATATTGCACGTGGGAGTTTCTGTAGAATGCAAGTTCAGAGGCAATTTCAAAGCGGAATGAGCAGTTCTTCCACCAGGCAGCAATGTTGCGGCTATTCCGGACGACGCAATTGCCAACGCTATATCATTTTTAGATCGAATTGATGCCAGAATCAGTTTTATCACAAACGTTTTACCAGTACCTCCTGGCGCATCCAAAAAGAAAATTTCTCCAACGTTGTTATCGATACAATGCATTATCGTATCATAAATGTCTTTTTGTTCCGACGTTAACTTGGAAATGTTATTTTGTACATACGACAATAGATCACTCGTACTGTAACTTTGTTCACGATCCAATTCTACAAATGTCGAAACAGCAGCGATACGGTTAGGTGAAGGCATTCCCAAACCCTGAAGAGGTTTGTTTGCCATACTTATGCAAATATCTTCTATAACAACTAAAGTGTAGTTATAAATTTCTGGCGTAAAATCAAAAGTCATGTCTGACGTCTCTAACTGTTTTCGATGAAGTATATCTTCGGACATTTTTGACTTATATTTTTCCCATAAATCTGTAGGAGCTGATGGAGAGCAAGTTGTTAAAATGATGCCAAACAATGCACGAATTTGACTTAGGGTTGACGTTTCGCACGCGTCATTGATGCAGTTATCCCAGTGTTGGTCATTCTCCAATAAATTCAGATCTTGGCATGCACTACGGTAAGTGTCATGTATAGTACCATTTACAGTCCTCAAATACTCAAGGATGTCGGACCGGGTACATTCACCAAAAGCAGGCGTAGAAAGAAGCATTCATGTTGATTGGGGTGAACGGTGTAGAGTCTTCCTATCGTGGTATCTTTGAAGATGGTAGGTTGGCCGTCGACTGACTTACCCTGTTTTCGACGTTCAAATACTTTATTTTTAGTATTCCACGTGTAATACGAAGGCACTTCAGTATACAGCAGTTTTTTCGCAAAAGAATCATTTTTGCAAAGCGAAAAAAAGCTGTTAATGTTGTATCCGGTGGATTCAGGACTCTTTGTTGCACGTTGGTTTCCGTGAAATAAACACGTTGACCATTCTGTAAATGTACCGCTAAGTGAACAACAGCTGGACTACGTTCATGTATCGGAAATGAAAGAATTCGCCAAACAGCTTCATTACTGCTTATGTATCTTCCAGCCTGATATTCTACGATTTCATCGAAATCTTTGATTTCGGACTGCAAGCCAAAAACTGCCATGTCACTGCCTTTGTTGACGTATTTACATATATATTTGATTGCCTTTACGGAGTTACAGTATTCAACGTTTATGTGTGCATTAAATGTTTTTGATAATAAAGGGGAATATGGAACAACCAACTGGTTATCTACTTCGATGGTGGTACCGTTACGCTTCTTTATTATTGCTGTTTTACCGCCATCTTCAGTAGATCTTCTTCTATATTGTGGGTAACCATCATTGCCAGTAATTGTTTTGGGTACTAAAAGTCGAGGATATTGCTTTGTGCACCTTCCTTTGGCCATGCATGGTGAATTTTCGTTCAGTGCACCGCAAGGTCCATGTATAATATTTTTTACAATAATATCATGTAACCCCTTATCGACATTTTTATCAGGTATTTCAGCGGAAATCACATCATCAATTTCGTTTGAAGTAATTTTTTTATGTAGCCAGATTAGTATATGTGCGTGTGGCAAACCTCGTTTTTGCCATTCCACTGAGTACATCCAGCATCGCACTGACCCAAACACTTCATGTTTTACAAGGTAGTTTATCAGTGATTTCAACTTTTGCCGGAAGACACGTGCCGTAATGTCATGCCTATGAACCGCCGATTGTCCTTGAAGTAAAAGCTGCAGTATCTCGTCCCAAGATTGATTACATGTAAATGTAATAAATAAATCTGGACGACCATAGAGACGAACATACGCAATAGCATCTTGAGCATATTCATGCATATGACGGGGACTGCCAACATATGACGAAGGTAAAATTGTTAATCTTCCAACGTTTGTGGTATTACCGTCATTTATAACTGCATCTCGCAAATGATTGTATTGTTCAGAGCGGAGCTTGGTCTGATTCAGGCGGATATATAGCAAACGTTCTGATTCAATTTTAGCATACATATCAACCATAAATTGGTGAAAAAATTCACGGCATTTTAAAATATAATTTTCTTCATCCTGCCGAATCATTAGTCTATAGGAATAATAATGCATTGCACTGCATTTCTTATTCATTTCTTTGTTAGTGGCTGGATTCATCAATTTA
>NW_027066523.1:0-18226 GCF_032884065.1 Artemia franciscana
AAAATAGTCTAATATCTTCATTTTTTCAACATACGTAGCTATTACCCTCGAAAACTAAAACTTTTGACATAGGAAAAGAGCCTTTAATCACATTCTTTACCATGTGCAATCATAAAATAGTCTAATATCTTCATTTTTCCAACATACGTAGCTATTACCCTCGAAAACTAAAACTTTTGAAATAGGAAAAGAGCCTTTAATCACATTCTTTACCATTTGCAATCATAAAATAGTCTAATATCTTCATTTTTTCAACATACGTAGCTATTACCCTCGAAAACTAAAACTTTTGACATAGGAAAAGAGCCTTTAATCACATTCTTTACCATTTGCAATCATAAAATAGTCTAATATCTTCATTTTTTCAACATACGTAGCTATTACCCTCGAAAACTAAAACTTTTGACATAGGAAAAGAGCCTTTAATCACATTCTTTACCATTTGCAATCATAAAATAGTCTAATATCTTCATTTTTTCAACATACGTAGCTATTACCCTCGAAAACTAAAACTTTTGACATAGGAAAAGAGCCTTTAATCACATTCTTTACCATTTGCAATCATAAAATAGTCTAATATCTTCATTTTTTCAACATACGTAGCTATTACCCTCGAAAACTAAAACTTTTGATAGGAAAAGAGCCTTTAATCACATTCTTTACCATTTGCAATCATAAAATAGTCTAATATCTTCATTTTTTCAACATACGTAGCTATTACCCTCGAAAACTAAAACTTTTGACATAGGAAAAGAGCCTTTAATCACATTCTTTACCATTTGCAATCATAAAATAGTCTAATATCTTCATTTTTTCAACATACGTAGCTATTACCCTCGAAAACTAAAACTTTTGACATAGGAAAAGAGCCTTTAATCACATTCTTTACCATTTGCAATCATAAAATAGTCTAATATCTTCATTTTTTCAACATACGTAGCTATTACCCTCGAAAACTAAAACTTTTGACATAGGAAAAGAGCCTTTAATCACATTCTTTACCATTTGCAATCATAAAATAGTCTAATATCTTCATTTTTTCAACATACGTAGCTATTACCCTCGAAAACTAAAACTTTTGACATAGGAAAAGAGCCTTTAATCACATTCTTTACCATGTGCAATCATAAAATAGTCTAATATCTTCATTTTTTCAACATACGTAGCTATTACCCTCGAAAACTAAAACTTTTGACATAGGAAAAGAGCCTTTAATCACATTCTTTACCATTTGCAATCATAAAATAGTCTAATATCTTCATTTTTCCAACATACGTAGCTATTACCCTCGAAAACTAAAACTTTTGACATAGGAAAAGAGCCTTTAATCACATTCTTTACCATTTGCAATCATAAAATAGTCTAATATCTTCATTTTTTCAACATACGTAGCTATTACCCTCGAAAACTAAAACTTTTGAATAGGAAAAGAGCCTTTAATCACATTCTTTACCATGTGCAATCATAAAATAGTCTAATATCTTCATTTTTTCAACATACGTAGCTATTACCCTCGAAAACTAAAACTTTTGACATAGGAAAAGAGCCTTTAATCACATTCTTTACCATTTGCAATCATAAAATAGTCTAATATCTTCATTTTTTCAACATACGTAGCTATTACCCTCGAAAACTAAAACTTTTGACATAGGAAAAGAGCCTTTAATCACATTCTTTACCATTTGCAATCATAAAATAGTCTAATATCTTCATTTTTTCAACATACGTAGCTATTACCCTCGAAAACTAAAACTTTTGACATAGGAAAAGAGCCTTTAATCACATTCTTTACCATTTGCAATCATAAAATAGTCTAATATCTTCATTTTTTCAACATACGTAGCTATTACCCTCGAAAACTAAAACTTTTGACATAGGAAAAGAGCCTTTAATCACATTCTTTACCATTTGCAATCATAAAATAGTCTAATATCTTCATTTTTTCAACATACGTAGCTATTACCCTCGAAAACTAAAACTTTTGACATAGGAAAAGAGCCTTTAATCACATTCTTTACCATTTGCAATCATAAAATAGTCTAATATCTTCATTTTTTCAACATACGTAGCTATTACCCTCGAAAACTAAAACTTTTGACATAGGAAAAGAGCCTTTAATCACATTCTTTACCATTTGCAATCATAAAATAGTCTAATATCTTCATTTTTTCAACATACGTAGCTATTACCCTCGAAAACTAAAACTTTTGACATAGGAAAAGAGCCTTTAATCACATTCTTTACCATTTGCAATCATAAAATAGTCTAATATCTTCATTTTTTCAACATACGTAGCTATTACCCTCGAAAACTAAAACTTTTGACATAGGAAAAGAGCCTTTAATCACATTCTTTACCATTTGCAATCATAAAATAGTCTAATATCTTCATTTTTTCAACATACGTAGCTATTACCCTCGAAAACTAAAACTTTTGAATAGGAAAAGAGCCTTTAATCACATTCTTTACCATTTGCAATCATAAAATAGTCTAATATCTTCATTTTTTCAACATACGTAGCTATTACCCTCGAAAACTAAAACTTTTGACATAGGAAAAGAGCCTTTAATCACATTCTTTACCATTTGCAATCATAAAATAGTCTAATATCTTCATTTTTTCAACATACGTAGCTATTACCCTCGAAAACTAAAACTTTTGAATAGGAAAAGAGCCTTTAATCACATTCTTTACCATTTGCAATCATAAAATAGTCTAATATCTTCATTTTTTCAACATACGTAGCTATTACCCTCGAAAACTAAAACTTTTGACATAGGAAAAGAGCCTTTAATCACATTCTTTACCATTTGCAATCATAAAATAGTCTAATATCTTCATTTTTTCAACATACGTAGCTATTACCCTCGAAAACTAAAACTTTTGACATAGGAAAAGAGCCTTTAATCACATTCTTTACCATTTGCAATCATAAAATAGTCTAATATCTTCATTTTTTCAACATACGTAGCTATTACCCTCGAAAACTAAAACTTTTGACATAGGAAAAGAGCCTTTAATCACATTCTTTACCATTTGCAATCATAAAATAGTCTAATATCTTCATTTTTTCAACATACGTAGCTATTACCCTCGAAAACTAAAACTTTTGACATAGGAAAAGAGCCTTTAATCACATTCTTTACCATTTGCAATCATAAAATAGTCTAATATCTTCATTTTTTCAACATACGTAGCTATTACCCTCGAAAACTAAAACTTTTGAAATAGGAAAAGAGCCTTTAATCACATTCTTTACCATTTGCAATCATAAAATAGTCTAATATCTTCATTTTTTCAACATACGTAGCTATTACCCTCGAAAACTAAAACTTTTGACATAGGAAAAGAGCCTTTAATCACATTCTTTACCATTTGCAATCATAAAATAGTCTAATATCTTCATTTTTTCAACATACGTAGCTATTACCCTCGAAAACTAAAACTTTTGAAATAGGAAAAGAGCCTTTAATCACATTCTTTACCATTTGCAATCATAAAATAGTCTAATATCTTCATTTTTTCAACATACGTAGCTATTACCCTCGAAAACTAAAACTTTTGACATAGGAAAAGAGCCTTTAATCACATTCTTTACCATTTGCAATCATAAAATAGTCTAATATCTTCATTTTTTCAACATACGTAGCTATTACCCTCGAAAACTAAAACTTTTGACATAGGAAAAGAGCCTTTAATCACATTCTTTACCATTTGCAATCATAAAATAGTCTAATATCTTCATTTTTTCAACATACGTAGCTATTACCCTCGAAAACTAAAACTTTTGACATAGGAAAAGAGCCTTTAATCACATTCTTTACCATTTGCAATCATAAAATAGTCTAATATCTTCATTTTTTCAACATACGTAGCTATTACCCTCGAAAACTAAAACTTTTGAATAGGAAAAGAGCCTTTAATCACATTCTTTACCATTTGCAATCATAAAATAGTCTAATATCTTCATTTTTTCAACATACGTAGCTATTACCCTCGAAAACTAAAACTTTTGACATAGGAAAAGAGCCTTTAATCACATTCTTTACCATTTGCAATCATAAAATAGTCTAATATCTTCATTTTTTCAACATACGTAGCTATTACCCTCGAAAACTAAAACTTTTGACATAGGAAAAGAGCCTTTAATCACATTCTTTACCATTTGCAATCATAAAATAGTCTAATATCTTCATTTTTTCAACATACGTAGCTATTACCCTCGAAAACTAAAACTTTTGACATAGGAAAAGAGCCTTTAATCACATTCTTTACCATGTGCAATCATAAAATAGTCTAATATCTTCATTTTTTCAACATACGTAGCTATTACCCTCGAAAACTAAAACTTTTGACATAGGAAAAGAGCCTTTAATCACATTCTTTACCATTTGCAATCATAAAATAGTCTAATATCTTCATTTTTTCAACATACGTAGCTATTACCCTCGAAAACTAAAACTTTTGACATAGGAAAAGAGCCTTTAATCACATTCTTTACCATTTGCAATCATAAAATAGTCTAATATCTTCATTTTTTCCATACGTAGCTATTACCCTCGAAAACTAAAACTTTTGACATAGGAAAAGAGCCTTTAATCACATTCTTTACCATTTGCAATCATAAAATAGTCTAATATCTCCATTTTTTCAACATACGTAGCTATTACCCTCGAAAACTAAAACTTTTGACATAGGAAAAGAGCCTTTAATCACATTCTTTACCATTTGCAATCATAAAATAGTCTAATATCTTCATTTTTTCAACATACGTAGCTATTACCCTCGAAAACTAAAACTTTTGACATAGGAAAAGAGCCTTTAATCACATTCTTTACCATTTGCAATCATAAAATAGTCTAATATCTTCATTTTTTCAACATACGTAGCTATTACCCTCGAAAACTAAAACTTTTGACATAGGAAAAGAGCCTTTAATCACATTCTTTACCATTTGCAATCATAAAATAGTCTAATATCTTCATTTTTTCAACATACGTAGCTATTACCCTCGAAAACTAAAACTTTTGAATAGGAAAAGAGCCTTTAATCACATTCTTTACCATTTGCAATCATAAAATAGTCTAATATCTTCATTTTTTCAACATACGTAGCTATTACCCTCGAAAACTAAAACTTTTGAATAGGAAAAGAGCCTTTAATCACATTCTTTACCATTTGCAATCATAAAATAGTCTAATATCTTCATTTTTTCAACATACGTAGCTATTACCCTCGAAAACTAAAACTTTTGACATAGGAAAAGAGCCTTTAATCACATTCTTTACCATTTGCAATCATAAAATAGTCTAATATCTTCATTTTTTCAACATACGTAGCTATTACCCTCGAAAACTAAAACTTTTGACATAGGAAAAGAGCCTTTAATCACATTCTTTACCATTTGCAATCATAAAATAGTCTAATATCTTCATTTTTCAACATACGTAGCTATTACCCTCGAAAACTAAAACTTTTGACATAGGAAAAGAGCCTTTAATCACATTCTTTACCATTTGCAATCATAAAATAGTCTAATATCTTCATTTTTTCAACATACGTAGCTATTACCCTCGAAAACTAAAACTTTTGACATAGGAAAAGAGCCTTTAATCACATTCTTTACCATTGCAATCATAAAATAGTCTAATATCTTCATTTTTTCAACATACGTAGCTATTACCCTCGAAAACTAAAACTTTTGACATAGGAAAAGAGCCTTTAATCACATTCTTTACCATTTGCAATCATAAAATAGTCTAATATCTTCATTTTTTCAACATACGTAGCTATTACCCTCGAAAACTAAAACTTTTGACATAGGAAAAGAGCCTTTAATCACATTCTTTACCATTTGCAATCATAAAATAGTCTAATATCTTCATTTTTTCAACATACGTAGCTATTACCCTCGAAAACTAAAACTTTTGACATAGGAAAAGAGCCTTTAATCACATTCTTTACCATTTGCAATCATAAAATAGTCTAATATCTTCATTTTTTCAACATACGTAGCTATTACCCTCGAAAACTAAAACTTTTGAAATAGGAAAAGAGCCTTTAATCACATTCTTTACCATTTGCAATCATAAAATAGTCTAATATCTTCATTTTTTCAACATACGTAGCTATTACCCTCGAAAACTAAAACTTTTGACATAGGAAAAGAGCCTTTAATCACATTCTTTACCATTTGCAATCATAAAATAGTCTAATATCTTCATTTTTTCAACATACGTAGCTATTACCCTCGAAAACTAAAACTTTTGACATAGGAAAAGAGCCTTTAATCACATTCTTTACCATTTGCAATCATAAAATAGTCTAATATCTTCATTTTTTCAACATACGTAGCTATTACCCTCGAAAACTAAAACTTTTGACATAGGAAAAGAGCCTTTAATCACATTCTTTACCATTTGCAATCATAAAATAGTCTAATATCTTCATTTTTTCAACATACGTAGCTATTACCCTCGAAAACTAAAACTTTTGACATAGGAAAAGAGCCTTTAATCACATTCTTTACCATTTGCAATCATAAAATAGTCTAATATCTTCATTTTTTCAACATACGTAGCTATTACCCTCGAAAACTAAAACTTTTGAATAGGAAAAGAGCCTTTAATCACATTCTTTACCATTTGCAATCATAAAATAGTCTAATATCTTCATTTTTTCCATACGTAGCTATTACCCTCGAAAACTAAAACTTTTGACATAGGAAAAGAGCCTTTAATCACATTCTTTACCATTTGCAATCATAAAATAGTCTAATATCTTCATTTTTTCAACATACGTAGCTATTACCCTCGAAAACTAAAACTTTTGACATAGGAAAAGAGCCTTTAATCACATTCTTTACCATTTGCAATCATAAAATAGTCTAATATCTTCATTTTTTCAACATACGTAGCTATTACCCTCGAAAACTAAAACTTTTGACATAGGAAAAGAGCCTTTAATCACATTCTTTACCATTTGCAATCATAAAATAGTCTAATATCTTCATTTTTTCAACATACGTAGCTATTACCCTCGAAAACTAAAACTTTTGACATAGGAAAAGAGCCTTTAATCACATTCTTTACCATTTGCAATCATAAAATAGTCTAATATCTTCATTTTTTCAACATACGTAGCTATTACCCTCGAAAACTAAAACTTTTGAAATAGGAAAAGAGCCTTTAATCACATTCTTTACCATTTGCAATCATAAAATAGTCTAATATCTTCATTTTTTCAACATACGTAGCTATTACCCTCGAAAACTAAAACTTTTGACATAGGAAAAGAGCCTTTAATCACATTCTTTACCATTTGCAATCATAAAATAGTCTAATATCTTCATTTTTTCAACATACGTAGCTATTACCCTCGAAAACTAAAACTTTTGACATAGGAAAAGAGCCTTTAATCACATTCTTTACCATTGCAATCATAAAATAGTCTAATATCTTCATTTTTTCAACATACGTAGCTATTACCCTCGAAAACTAAAACTTTTGACATAGGAAAAGAGCCTTTAATCACATTCTTTACCATTTGCAATCATAAAATAGTCTAATATCTTCATTTTTTCAACATACGTAGCTATTACCCTCGAAAACTAAAACTTTTGAAATAGGAAAAGAGCCTTTAATCACATTCTTTACCATTTGCAATCATAAAATAGTCTAATATCTTCATTTTTTCAACATACGTAGCTATTACCCTCGAAAACTAAAACTTTTGACATAGGAAAAGAGCCTTTAATCACATTCTTTACCATTTGCAATCATAAAATAGTCTAATATCTTCATTTTTTCAACATACGTAGCTATTACCCTCGAAAACTAAAACTTTTGACATAGGAAAAGAGCCTTTAATCACATTCTTTACCATTTGCAATCATAAAATAGTCTAATATCTTCATTTTTTCAACATACGTAGCTATTACCCTCGAAAACTAAAACTTTTGACATAGGAAAAGAGCCTTTAATCACATTCTTTACCATTTGCAATCATAAAATAGTCTAATATCTTCATTTTTTCAACATACGTAGCTATTACCCTCGAAAACTAAAACTTTTGACATAGGAAAAGAGCCTTTAATCACATTCTTTACCATTTGCAATCATAAAATAGTCTAATATCTTCATTTTTTCAACATACGTAGCTATTACCCTCGAAAACTAAAACTTTTGAAATAGGAAAAGAGCCTTTAATCACATTCTTTACCATTTGCAATCATAAAATAGTCTAATATCTTCATTTTTTCAACATACGTAGCTATTACCCTCGAAAACTAAAACTTTTGACATAGGAAAAGAGCCTTTAATCACATTCTTTACCATTGCAATCATAAAATAGTCTAATATCTTCATTTTTTCAACATACGTAGCTATTACCCTCGAAAACTAAAACTTTTGAAATAGGAAAAGAGCCTTTAATCACATTCTTTACCATGTTGCAATCATAAAATAGTCTAATATCTTCATTTTTTCAACATACGTAGCTATTACCCTCGAAAACTAAAACTTTTGACATAGGAAAAGAGCCTTTAATCACATTCTTTACCATTTGCAATCATAAAATAGTCTAATATCTTCATTTTTTCAACATACGTAGCTATTACCCTCGAAAACTAAAACTTTTGACATAGGAAAAGAGCCTTTAATCACATTCTTTACCATTTGCAATCATAAAATAGTCTAATATCTTCATTTTTTCAACATACGTAGCTATTACCCTCGAAAACTAAAACTTTTGACATAGGAAAAGAGCCTTTAATCACATTCTTTACCATTTGCAATCATAAAATAGTCTAATATCTTCATTTTTTCAACATACGTAGCTATTACCCTCGAAAACTAAAACTTTTGAAATAGGAAAAGAGCCTTTAATCACATTCTTTACCATTTGCAATCATAAAATAGTCTAATATCTTCATTTTTTCAACATACGTAGCTATTACCCTCGAAAACTAAAACTTTTGAAATAGGAAAAGAGCCTTTAATCACATTCTTTACCATGTGCAATCATAAAATAGTCTAATATCTTCATTTTTTCCATACGTAGCTATTACCCTCGAAAACTAAAACTTTTGACATAGGAAAAGAGCCTTTAATCACATTCTTTACCATTTGCAATCATAAAATAGTCTAATATCTTCATTTTTTCAACATACGTAGCTATTACCCTCGAAAACTAAAACTTTTGACATAGGAAAAGAGCCTTTAATCACATTCTTTACCATTTGCAATCATAAAATAGTCTAATATCTTCATTTTTTCAACATACGTAGCTATTACCCTCGAAAACTAAAACTTTTGACATAGGAAAAGAGCCTTTAATCACATTCTTTACCATTTGCAATCATAAAATAGTCTAATATCTTCATTTTTTCAACATACGTAGCTATTACCCTCGAAAACTAAAACTTTTGACATAGGAAAAGAGCCTTTAATCACATTCTTTACCATTTGCAATCATAAAATAGTCTAATATCTTCATTTTTTCAACATACGTAGCTATTACCCTCGAAAACTAAAACTTTTGACATAGGAAAAGAGCCTTTAATCACATTCTTTACCATTTGCAATCATAAAATAGTCTAATATCTTCATTTTTTCAACATACGTAGCTATTACCCTCGAAAACTAAAACTTTTGACATAGGAAAAGAGCCTTTAATCACATTCTTTACCATTTGCAATCATAAAATAGTCTAATATCTTCATTTTTTCAACATACGTAGCTATTACCCTCGAAAACTAAAACTTTTGAAATAGGAAAAGAGCCTTTAATCACATTCTTTACCATTGCAATCATAAAATAGTCTAATATCTTCATTTTTTCAACATACGTAGCTATTACCCTCGAAAACTAAAACTTTTGACATAGGAAAAGAGCCTTTAATCACATTCTTTACCATTTGCAATCATAAAATAGTCTAATATCTTCATTTTTTCAACATACGTAGCTATTACCCTCGAAAACTAAAACTTTTGACAAGGAAAAGAGCCTTTAATCACATTCTTTACCATTTGCAATCATAAAATAGTCTAATATCTTCATTTTTTCAACATACGTAGCTATTACCCTCGAAAACTAAAACTTTTGACATAGGAAAAGAGCCTTTAATCACATTCTTTACCATTTGCAATCATAAAATAGTCTAATATCTTCATTTTTTCAACATACGTAGCTATTACCCTCGAAAACTAAAACTTTTGAAATAGGAAAAGAGCCTTTAATCACATTCTTTACCATTTGCAATCATAAAATAGTCTAATATCTTCATTTTTTCAACATACGTAGCTATTACCCTCGAAAACTAAAACTTTTGACATAGGAAAAGAGCCTTTAATCACATTCTTTACCATTTGCAATCATAAAATAGTCTAATATCTTCATTTTTTCAACATACGTAGCTATTACCCTCGAAAACTAAAACTTTTGAAATAGGAAAAGAGCCTTTAATCACATTCTTTACCATTTGCAATCATAAAATAGTCTAATATCTTCATTTTTTCAACATACGTAGCTATTACCCTCGAAAACTAAAACTTTTGAAATAGGAAAAGAGCCTTTAATCACATTCTTTACCATTTGCAATCATAAAATAGTCTAATATCTTCATTTTTTCAACATACGTAGCTATTACCCTCGAAAACTAAAACTTTTGACATAGGAAAAGAGCCTTTAATCACATTCTTTACCATTTGCAATCATAAAATAGTCTAATATCTTCATTTTTTCAACATACGTAGCTATTACCCTCGAAAACTAAAACTTTTGAAATAGGAAAAGAGCCTTTAATCACATTCTTTACCATTTGCAATCATAAAATAGTCTAATATCTTCATTTTTTCAACATACGTAGCTATTACCCTCGAAAACTAAAACTTTTGAAATAGGAAAAGAGCCTTTAATCACATTCTTTACCATTGCAATCATAAAATAGTCTAATATCTTCATTTTTTCAACATACGTAGCTATTACCCTCGAAAACTAAAACTTTTGACATAGGAAAAGAGCCTTTAATCACATTCTTTACCATTTGCAATCATAAAATAGTCTAATATCTTCATTTTTTCAACATACGTAGCTATTACCCTCGAAAACTAAAACTTTTGAATAGGAAAAGAGCCTTTAATCACATTCTTTACCATGTGCAATCATAAAATAGTCTAATATCTTCATTTTTTCAACATACGTAGCTATTACCCTCGAAAACTAAAACTTTTGACATAGGAAAAGAGCCTTTAATCACATTCTTTACCATGTGCAATCATAAAATAGTCTAATATCTTCATTTTTTCAACATACGTAGCTATTACCCTCGAAAACTAAAACTTTTGAAATAGGAAAAGAGCCTTTAATCACATTCTTTACCATTTGCAATCATAAAATAGTCTAATATCTTCATTTTTTCAACATACGTAGCTATTACCCTCGAAAACTAAAACTTTTGAAATAGGAAAAGAGCCTTTAATCACATTCTTTACCATTTGCAATCATAAAATAGTCTAATATCTTCATTTTTTCAACATACGTAGCTATTACCCTCGAAAACTAAAACTTTTGACATAGGAAAAGAGCCTTTAATCACATTCTTTACCATTTGCAATCATAAAATAGTCTAATATCTTCATTTTTTCAACATACGTAGCTATTACCCTCGAAAACTAAAACTTTTGAAATAGGAAAAGAGCCTTTAATCACATTCTTTACCATGTGCAATCATAAAATAGTCTAATATCTTCATTTTTTCAACATACGTAGCTATTACCCTCGAAAACTAAAACTTTTGAAATAGGAAAAGAGCCTTTAATCACATTCTTTACCATTTGCAATCATAAAATAGTCTAATATCTTCATTTTTCAACATACGTAGCTATTACCCTCGAAAACTAAAACTTTTGACATAGGAAAAGAGCCTTTAATCACATTCTTTACCATTTGCAATCATAAAATAGTCTAATATCTTCATTTTTTCAACATACGTAGCTATTACCCTCGAAAACTAAAACTTTTGAAATAGGAAAAGAGCCTTTAATCACATTCTTTACCATGTGCAATCATAAAATAGTCTAATATCTTCATTTTTTCAACATACGTAGCTATTACCCTCGAAAACTAAAACTTTTGAAATAGGAAAAGAGCCTTTAATCACATTCTTTACCATTTGCAATCATAAAATAGTCTAATATCTTCATTTTTTCAACATACGTAGCTATTACCCTCGAAAACTAAAACTTTTGACAATAGGAAAAGAGCCTTTAATCACATTCTTTACCATTGCAATCATAAAATAGTCTAATATCTTCATTTTTTCCAACATACGTAGCTATTACCCTCGAAAACTAAAACTTTTGACATAGGAAAAGAGCCTTTAATCACATTCTTTACCATGTGCAATCATAAAATAGTCTAATATCTTCATTTTTTCAACATACGTAGCTATTACCCTCGAAAACTAAAACTTTTGAAATAGGAAAAGAGCCTTTAATCACATTCTTTACCATTTGCAATCATAAAATAGTCTAATATCTTCATTTTTTCAACATACGTAGCTATTACCCTCGAAAACTAAAACTTTTGAAATAGGAAAAGAGCCTTTAATCACATTCTTTACCATGTGCAATCATAAAATAGTCTAATATCTTCATTTTTTCAACATACGTAGCTATTACCCTCGAAAACTAAAACTTTTGAAATAGGAAAAGAGCCTTTAATCACATTCTTTACCATTTGCAATCATAAAATAGTCTAATATCTTCATTTTTTCAACATACGTAGCTATTACCCTCGAAAACTAAAACTTTTGAAATAGGAAAAGAGCCTTTAATCACATTCTTTACCATTTGCAATCATAAAATAGTCTAATATCTTCATTTTTTCAACATACGTAGCTATTACCCTCGAAAACTAAAACTTTTGAAATAGGAAAAGAGCCTTTAATCACATTCTTTACCATGTGCAATCATAAAATAGTCTAATATCTTCATTTTTTCAACATACGTAGCTATTACCCTCGAAAACTAAAACTTTTGAAATAGGAAAAGAGCCTTTAATCACATTCTTTACCATTTGCAATCATAAAATAGTCTAATATCTTCATTTTTTCAACATACGTAGCTATTACCCTCGAAAACTAAAACTTTTGAAATAGGAAAAGAGCCTTTAATCACATTCTTTACCATTTGCAATCATAAAATAGTCTAATATCTTCATTTTTTCAACATACGTAGCTATTACCCTCGAAAACTAAAACTTTTGAAATAGGAAAAGAGCCTTTAATCACATTCTTTACCATTTGCAATCATAAAATAGTCTAATATCTTCATTTTTTCAACATACGTAGCTATTACCCTCGAAAACTAAAACTTTTGAAATAGGAAAAGAGCCTTTAATCACATTCTTTACCATTTGCAATCATAAAATAGTCTAATATCTTCATTTTTTCAACATACGTAGCTATTACCCTCGAAAACTAAAACTTTTGAAATAGGAAAAGAGCCTTTAATCACATTCTTTACCATTTGCAATCATAAAATAGTCTAATATCTTCATTTTTTCAACATACGTAGCTATTACCCTCGAAAACTAAAACTTTTGAAATAGGAAAAGAGCCTTTAATCACATTCTTTACCATTTGCAATCATAAAATAGTCTAATATCTTCATTTTTTCAACATACGTAGCTATTACCCTCGAAAACTAAAACTTTTGAAATAGGAAAAGAGCCTTTAATCACATTCTTTACCATTTGCAATCATAAAATAGTCTAATATCTTCATTTTTTCAACATACGTAGCTATTACCCTCGAAAACTAAAACTTTTGAAATAGGAAAAGAGCCTTTAATCACATTCTTTACCATTTGCAATCATAAAATAGTCTAATATCTTCATTTTTTCAACATACGTAGCTATTACCCTCGAAAACTAAAACTTTTGAAATAGGAAAAGAGCCTTTAATCACATTCTTTACCATGTGCAATCATAAAATAGTCTAATATCTTCATTTTTTCAACATACGTAGCTATTACCCTCGAAAACTAAAACTTTTGAAATAGGAAAAGAGCCTTTAATCACATTCTTTACCATTGCAATCATAAAATAGTCTAATATCTTCATTTTTTCAACATACGTAGCTATTACCCTCGAAAACTAAAACTTTTGAAATAGGAAAAGAGCCTTTAATCACATTCTTTACCATGTGCAATCATAAAATAGTCTAATATCTTCATTTTTTCAACATACGTAGCTATTACCCTCGAAAACTAAAACTTTTGAAATAGGAAAAGAGCCTTTAATCACATTCTTTACCATTTGCAATCATAAAATAGTCTAATATCTTCATTTTTTCAACATACGTAGCTATTACCCTCGAAAACTAAAACTTTTGAAATAGGAAAAGAGCCTTTAATCACATTCTTTACCATTTGCAATCATAAAATAGTCTAATATCTTCATTTTTTCAACATACGTAGCTATTACCCTCGAAAACTAAAACTTTTGAAATAGGAAAAGAGCCTTTAATCACATTCTTTACCATGTGCAATCATAAAATAGTCTAATATCTTCATTTTTTCCATACGTAGCTATTACCCTCGAAAACTAAAACTTTTGAAATAGGAAAAGAGCCTTTAATCACATTCTTTACCATTTGCAATCATAAAATAGTCTAATATCTTCATTTTTTCAACATACGTAGCTATTACCCTCGAAAACTAAAACTTTTGAAATAGGAAAAGAGCCTTTAATCACATTCTTTACCATGTGCAATCATAAAATAGTCTAATATCTTCATTTTTTCAACATACGTAGCTATTACCCTCGAAAACTAAAACTTTTGAAATAGGAAAAGAGCCTTTAATCACATTCTTTACCATTTGCAATCATAAAATAGTCTAATATCTTCATTTTTTCAACATACGTAGCTATTACCCTCGAAAACTAAAACTTTTGAAATAGGAAAAGAGCCTTTAATCACATTCTTTACCATTTGCAATCATAAAATAGTCTAATATCTTCATTTTTTCAACATACGTAGCTATTACCCTCGAAAACTAAAACTTTTGAAATAGGAAAAGAGCCTTTAATCACATTCTTTACCATTTGCAATCATAAAATAGTCTAATATCTTCATTTTTTCAACATACGTAGCTATTACCCTCGAAAACTAAAACTTTTGAAATAGGAAAAGAGCCTTTAATCACATTCTTTACCATTTGCAATCATAAAATAGTCTAATATCTTCATTTTTTCAACATACGTAGCTATTACCCTCGAAAACTAAAACTTTTGAAATAGGAAAAGAGCCTTTAATCACATTCTTTACCATTTGCAATCATAAAATAGTCTAATATCTTCATTTTTCAACATACGTAGCTATTACCCTCGAAAACTAAAACTTTTGAAATAGGAAAAGAGCCTTTAATCACATTCTTTACCATTTGCAATCATAAAATAGTCTAATATCTTCATTTTTTCAACATACGTAGCTATTACCCTCGAAAACTAAAACTTTTGAAATAGGAAAAGAGCCTTTAATCACATTCTTTACCATTTGCAATCATAAAATAGTCTAATATCTTCATTTTTTCAACATACGTAGCTATTACCCTCGAAAACTAAAACTTTTGAAATAGGAAAAGAGCCTTTAATCACATTCTTTACCATGTGCAATCATAAAATAGTCTAATATCTTCATTTTTTCAACATACGTAGCTATTACCCTCGAAAACTAAAACTTTTGAAATAGGAAAAGAGCCTTTAATCACATTCTTTACCATGTGCAATCATAAAATAGTCTAATATCTTCATTTTTTCAACATACGTAGCTATTACCCTCGAAAACTAAAACTTTTGAAATAGGAAAAGAGCCTTTAATCACATTCTTTACCATTTGCAATCATAAAATAGTCTAATATCTTCATTTTTTCAACATACGTAGCTATTACCCTCGAAAACTAAAACTTTTGAAATAGGAAAAGAGCCTTTAATCACATTCTTTACCATTTGCAATCATAAAATAGTCTAATATCTTCATTTTTTCAACATACGTAGCTATTACCCTCGAAAACTAAAACTTTTGAAATAGGAAAAGAGCCTTTAATCACATTCTTTACCATTTGCAATCATAAAATAGTCTAATATCTTCATTTTTTCAACATACGTAGCTATTACCCTCGAAAACTAAAACTTTTGAAATAGGAAAAGAGCCTTTAATCACATTCTTTACCATTTGCAATCATAAAATAGTCTAATATCTTCATTTTTTCAACATACGTAGCTATTACCCTCGAAAACTAAAACTTTTGAAATAGGAAAAGAGCCTTTAATCACATTCTTTACCATTTGCAATCATAAAATAGTCTAATATCTTCATTTTTTCAACATACGTAGCTATTACCCTCGAAAACTAAAACTTTTGACATAGGAAAAGAGTCTTTAATCACATTCTTTACCATTTGCAATCATAAAATAGTCTAATATCTTCATTTTTTCAACATACGTAGCTATTACCCTCGAAAACTAAAACTTTTGAAATAGGAAAAGAGCCTTTAATCACATTCTTTACCATGTGCAATCATAAAATAGTCTAATATCTTCATTTTTTCAACATACGTAGCTATTACCCTCGAAAACTAAAACTTTTGAAATAGGAAAAGAGCCTTTAATCACATTCTTTACCATTTGCAATCATAAAATAGTCTAATATCTTCATTTTTTCAACATACGTAGCTATTACCCTCGAAAACTAAAACTTTTGAAATAGGAAAAGAGCCTTTAATCACATTCTTTACCATTTGCAATCATAAAATAGTCTAATATCTTCATTTTTTCAACATACGTAGCTATTACCCTCGAAAACTAAAACTTTTGAAATAGGAAAAGAGCCTTTAATCACATTCTTTACCATTTGCAATCATAAAATAGTCTAATATCTTCATTTTTTCAACATACGTAGCTATTACCCTCGAAAACTAAAACTTTTGAAATAGGAAAAGAGCCTTTAATCACATTCTTTACCATGTGCAATCATAAAATAGTCTAATATCTTCATTTTTTCAACATACGTAGCTATTACCCTCGAAAACTAAAACTTTTGACATAGGAAAAGAGCCTTTAATCACATTCTTTACCATTTGCAATCATAAAATAGTCTAATATCTTCATTTTTTCAACATACGTAGCTATTACCCTCGAAAACTAAAACTTTTGAAATAGGAAAAGAGCCTTTAATCACATTCTTTACCGTGTGCAATCATAAAATAGTCTAATATCTTCATTTTTTCAACATACGTAGCTATTACCCTCGAAAACTAAACTTTTGAAATAGAAAAGAGCCTTGAATCACATTCTTTACCATTTGCAATCATAAAATAGTCTAATATCTTCATTTTTTCAACATACGTAGCTATTACCCTCGAAAACTAAACTTTTGAAATAGGAAAAGAGCCTTTAATCACATTCTTTACCATTTGCAATCATAAAATAGTCTAATATCTTCATTTTTTCAACATACGTAGCTATTACCCTTGAAAACTAAACTTTTGAAATAGGAAAAGAGCCTTTAATCACATTCTTTACCGTGTGCAATCATAAAATTGTCTAATATCTTCATTTTTTCAACATACGTAGCTATTACCCTCGAAAACTAAACTTTTGAAATAGAAAAGAGCCTTGAATCACATTCTTTACCATTTGCAATCATAAAATAGTCTAATATCTTCATTTTTTCAACATACGTAGCTATTACCCTCGAAAACTAAAACTTTTGAAATAGGAAAAGAGCCTTTAATCACATTCTTTACCATTTGCAATCATAAAATAGTCTAATATCTTCATTTTTTCAACATACGTAGCTATTACCCTCGAAAACTAAAACTTTTGAAATAGGAAAAGAGCCTTTAATCACATTCTTTACCATGTGCAATCATAAAATAGTCTAATATCTTCATTTTTTCAACATACGTAGCTATTACCCTCGAAAACTAAAACTTTTGAAATAGGAAAAGAGCCTTTAATCACATTCTTTACCATGTGCAATCATAAAATAGTCTAATATCTTCATTTTTTCAACAGACGTAGCTATTACCCTCGAAAACTAAAACTTTTGAAATAGGAAAAGAGCCTTTAATCACATTCTTTACCATTGCAATCATAAAATAGTCTAATATCTTCATTTTTTCAACATACGTAGCTATTACCCTCGAAAACTAAAACTTTTG